>NW_006239148.1:342689-377665 GCF_000226075.1 Solanum tuberosum | reverse complement strand
TAAATACTACGGCACCCAACTCTAAGTCATGGGTTGGGTAGTTCTTCTCATGAACTTTCAACTGTCTGGAGGAATAAGCTATAACCTTGCCATTCTGCATTAATACACAACCCAAACCAACTCTAGATGTATCACAATACACCACAAAACCTTGAGTACCTTCTGGTAATGTCAAAACTGGGGCAGTAGTTAACCTCTTTTTCAATTCCTAGAAGCTTTTCTCACAAGCTTCAGACCATTGAAATTTCACTGTCTTCTTAGTCAACTTGTTCAAAGGGAATGAAATAGATGAGAACCCCTATACGAACCTTCTATAATAGCCAGCCAAACCCAAGAAACTCCTAATAACAATTGGAGATGTGGGTCTAGGCCAATTTTGCATTGCCTTAATTTTCTGAGTATCAACTTTAATTCCCTCTCCAGACACAATGTGGCCTAAGAATGCCACAGACTCAAGCCAAAACTCACACTTAGAGAACTTGGCATATAACTCTCTATCTTTTACAGTCTGGAGAACTATTCTGAGATGACTAGCATGATCTTCCTCATTCCTCGAATAGATTAGGATGCCATCAATGAAGATGATAACAAACATATCTAAATAAGGTTTGAATACTCTATTCATAAGGTCCATGAATGCTGCAGGTGCATTGGTCAAACCAAAGGACATGACCAAAACCTCATAATGACTATAACGGTTTCTGAAATCTGTCTTTGGAATATGACAATAGTAACTGATGGTAGCTAGATATGAGATCTATCATAGTGAAACAGGTGGCACCCTAAAGTTAGTCGAAAAGATCATCAATCCTTGGGAGAGAATACTTATTCTTGATGGTAACCTTGCTCAACTGATGGTAATCTATACACATCCTAAGGGAACCATCCTTCTTCTTCAGTAACAAGAACGGAGCTCCCCAAGGTGAGACACTTGGTCGAATAAAGCCCTTATCAAGGAGGTCTTCTTTAAGCTCTTTCAACTCTGCTGGTGCCATTCTGTATGGTAGAATAGATATAGGATGAGTATCTGGAAGAATGTCTATACTGAAGTCTATTTCTCTCTCAGGAGGGACTCCGGGAAGATCATCAGGAAACACTTCTGGAAACTCTCTTACTACTGAAACTGACTGAATAAGAGGTATCTCAACACTAGAGTTATTAACTCGGACTGAGTGATGACACACCCCTTGGAGACTAACTTTCTTGCCTTAAGGTACAAAATGAAATAACCCTTAGGCACTGCTGAACTACTTTTCCACTCTAAGACTGACGCATTTGGAAACTGAAACTTGACAACTCGAGTTCTACAATCAACTGAGGCATAACATGCATGAAGCCAATCCATACCAAGAATGACATCAAAATCTACGATGTCTAACTCAACTAAATCAGCCATGATGTCCTTGTGATTGACGGAAATAACACAATCATGATATACTCGCTCAGCTAAAATAGACTCTGCAACAGGTGTAGAAATACAAAAGGGTTCACAAAGTTTTTCAGGAATAACATCAAACTTATTTGCAACATAAGGAGTCACAAAAGATAAACTTGCTCCTGGGTCTAACAAAGCATAAACATCAAGAGTAAAGCCTTTAATCATACCAATGACAACATCTGGAGAGTTTTATTGCTCTTGGCGACTCGTGATCGCATAAAGACGGTTTGTTCCTCCGCCCGTACTGGATGTAGCTCCTCTAGGTGCAACCCTGTCTGGTGGAGCAACTGATGAAGATTGGGCTCTATTACCCCGATTCCCACTACCTTGCCGGTTCTTAGGACACTCTTTCATGAAGTGACCCTCTTGCCCACACTTGAAACAACCTGACTGGCCATCACGACACTTACCTGGGTGGGTTTTACCACACTTAGCACATGCTGGATCCCAATTACCTCCTTGTGCCACACTACACTGAGATTGGGCAGGTCTAGCCCTAAAATGCTGTGAATTCTGACTATTGTACTCACCTTTGTTTCTGGGTGCAGATGCACTAGCAGATGATGGAGCGGGTCCTTTTTGCTTTTGTTGAAAGGACGAACGGTTCACATTACTTTTCTACTGCCCGGACTCATTCCATGTCTTAGCCTTCTTGTTCCTAAAGTCCTCCCTACATCACTGCCCTGCCCTCTTTGCTTGATAGACGGGATAACCTAGCCACAAACAGACTCATTCTACTCCTCATATCCGCAACCATCTCCGGAGCATAACGGGATAGTTGGGTGAACTTCAACCCATACTCATGAACACTTAGTGACTCTTGCTTAAGGGTAAGGATTTCTCGTACCTTAGCCTCTTTCAGTTCTCAGGGGAAGAAATTCCCCAAGAAGGCCTCCTCAAAACAAGCCCAACTCGCAGGCGGTGCATCCTCAACTCGGTTCTTCTTCTATTGGTCAAACCAAGTCCTAGCAACATTCTTCAGTTGATATACAGCTAGTTCAACTCGCTCAGTGTCAGCAAAATGTATAACATCAAACACCTTTGTAGCTCCTCAATAAAGTTCTCTCAATCCTCAGTAGTTCTTGAACTAGTGAAACTTGGAGGGTTCATCCTCAAGAACTCATGAATCCTTGAAGTGTCAGCTTCTTCTTGTTGAGCTCCTCTTTGTTGCCCAACCTGACTTAGCATCCTAATTGCTTCCCTAAACTCAGCATTGGTAACTTCACCTTGGGGTTGCACTTCAGGTGCATTGGGTACTCCTTGCTCCTCAACATTACGTCTAGCAGGACAACCTCTGACAGCTCTTCGTGGAGGCATGATTATCTAAAAACACGCGCAAGCACAAATTAGAGAGAAACTTTTTAGAGATCAAACTCTAACGCACGAAATGAGTGTGAAAGAAGTGAGAAAATTTCCTAGGTGTTGCAGCCTCTTAATTATAGATGTGGCGCGCTTCACACCGATAACTAGGCCTCTACAGACATGGCTTCATAGACTCCCTAGGACTCTTGAACTTTGTGCTCTGATACCAAGTTTTTCACCCCCCAAGCCTACACCCTGGGCGGGACTGGCACTCGAGAACTATTACGAACCCTTGCCCTGACTTACTTACTCAGTTGAAGACTCTAAGAATTTTTACAATGATCAAATGCAATTACTCAATTGTTAAATAAAATAACTTAGAATGTTTAAAAGTCAACATTCAACTTGGACAAAATGGCAACTCAAGTCTTAACATATGAAATGATAATGTAAGGACAACTGAACTACTACTTGTCTATGAAGCCTCTAAAACAAAGAGGGATGTCGGGATAGGACTCCCGATCATCCTAACAACTGAAAATCTAAACAATTATGAAAAGGACCCTCCGGAAAACAAGGAGGCTAACCAACTGACTCTGAGTGCTCAACCTGATCAACGAGGCACTGGATGCTGATCCTAGTTACCTGCGTCTGCATCATAAGACGATGCAGGCCAACTACCATCAGTACATTGAATGTACGAGTGTGCGAGTTGGAATGCTAAACATAACTTAAGCTTGAAAAGGATCTTAAAGGAACACTTACCTTGGTTTTACTCAACTCATGAATAACTCAACTAAACATGCAGTGTAAAACAACAATAATAGTGCAATTTATACAAAGCTTTTAGAACAGTGCATAATAACTCATTTTGTTGAATATATGCAATAGCAAACTCAACTTTAATCATATATAAAAGTAATATAGTTTCTGTGGAAGATTCTCTAACCAACAACCACCACTATGAGCCTAAGTGGTGATACATCGTCTTGCCCACGTTGCCAGAACTGTCCTATACTTTGTCGTCATATAGAACGCCTTAACTAAGTGGATCCACTAGTCTATGGTAACAACATCTTAAGGAGTCATCTAAAAAGTATGATCCTTTACTACCCATGATGGCTGAATGGTTTATGGAGACTTGAGTTAATATGAACTCGCATCCCCATATCGGTGCTCAATACTACTCCCAAAATATACTTAGCTCATATGTTTTTAAAACAAACTTATTTCTTTGGTTTGAGATAATTACTCAAAACATAGCTTAAAAGCTCTCTTGGAATCGATGTTCCCTTTTTTTCTCAAATGTGAAAAATATTTTAAACTCTTTGGGAATACATAGTTCCCATATGCTTCTTTGAAGAAATGAACTTCAATCTTTACTCTTTACTTTACTGGAACTTTAAGTCTTAAAACAAAGTTAAAAGCATTTGCAAAAGCTTTCTTGAAAAGACTCTTAGAACTTCCTAGACTTGGTTCTTGACTTTTCTTGAATTTGAATTTATGGATTCAAGGTTATGATTCATGTTTCTGGATGATTTCTAGGTGTTTAGAAGTCATTTAGAATAGTTAGAATCAATAGGAAGTGTTGAAACACTTTAGAAAGACTTAAACAGACTGAATGACGAAAAACTAGTGAAAAATGATGATTTGGGTGCATCTCGGGAGCGCCGCGCCATCCCAAACTTTCTGGGCCTCCTTTTGGGCGCACTGCAGGCACGCCGCCCCAGTCTCTCAAGCGCTATGGGGGTGCAAGGCGCCTGGCCCCTTCCCAGGTGCGTCTGACAAAAATCTCAACTCATTTTCTGATCCTAAATCGATTATTTTCAAATTCTTTTCTCAAATTCACTTTAGATTCAGGTACCCAAAGCATATATTCAAGAATCTAACTCAAACAACTCAAGGAAACAACACTTTAATATCAAGAAACTCCTTAATCTCAACTCATGTTCAAGAACAAAAACAATTCAAGAACAACTACTAAGAACATTCAAAATTCCAATCTTTTTAGAACGAATTCACGCGAATCAAACATGCTTGGCACATGGGTGAACAAACCCAACGTTATGAAAGTCTCACATACCTTGTAGGATTAATTCCTTGGCAAAATCCACAACCAAATTGCACGACCTTGGCGAATCTTGAGCTTTTCTTCTCCTTTCTCCTCTTTTCTCTTTTTTTCCAAGCCCTAGCGTGAATTTCCAATTTTCTAAATTGACCAAATTCTGATTTGACCCTTAATTAATTCACTAAAATGAATTAAATTAATTGGGTAAGGAAAAGACGAAACTACCCTTTAAAAATCCGGATTGGACATTTCCTTATTTGAACAACCCAACTTCCAATGGGCATAACTCCCTCATACATACTCGGAATCGCGCAAACTCGGCGGCGTTGGAAAAATTATTCCAAGATATTTCCTACTATATCTGGAAACACACCTAACTCATCCTGAGCTAGAAGTTATGGTCGTTTGAAGTTGACCAAAAATCCAACTTAACAAACTTAACTAACTTTCCAGATTTTATATTCTTTCTAAAAATGACTATTTCCACTTTCTAATTTGTTTCTAGTCACGGGGTGTTACATCCACTATTAAGTCAAGTCAGACCCTCCCCTAAGTCACAACCATAAATTCTAAGGCCTAAGAATTGAAATATCAAGTTAGGGGAGTTTACTTACCTTTACGGAGGATTCTGATGGAAAATTAATGAAAATCACCCTAGATTGCCTTTGCACTTCCCCAAAACGTTCTTGCGTAGAATTGGTGCTTTTGGGGATTTTCTACATTTCTAGTGACTTACCCCTCCATAGTAGCCTAATCCCACTATAGCATCACCATCGTAGTGGAAATGCCCGCTATTTCTAGAATTAATTTAGCCACTTTAGCGATATGTCACTTGCTATAGCAGTGTGCATGAAATTGAAACTCAGAAATCCTCCCAAATGAGTATATTGCACAACACACCCTGAATGTCAAGTTCGATATTAAGAGTTCTACTTACCTAAATTCACTTCCAAAAAGTCCTACGTATTCCATAACGTCTTTGTAGAAAGGTAAACAAACTCAACTCAGATAGATCACCCAATCCTTTCCTCTAATTACCGTAGACCTCATCTTGCTCAGTGATTTTGTCCAAGACTAACCTAGCTTGAAATTTTCAACTCATTACTCCAGAAGTATTCTCGACCAATATATTTCATGATTAGCTCACCTATAACAACATGAATGGTTGTTATATTGATGGGCTAAAGTTGACCAAAGTCAAAGCATAGTTCAATCAATATTAGGATTTCGATCCTATTTTTATATGTCATTAAGATGGTATTTTTAGGGTTACAAATTATTGGTAGTAGGTTTGGGATTACTCATAGCATAAAAAAATCCACTGTTCTTAGTTTTTAGGGTTTAATTATGTTCTATTAAAAGATTATTATGGAACAAACAATACTCTCTCTCAAGAGTTGCCTTTATCAAAAATGTTGTTTACTTTCTTATACATTAATGTTCTTTAGCAGTTTAAATTATAAAAATTATTGTTTAGACCTAGTTTTGAGTAGTTAAAATCATAACTAGGGTTATGAAAGTTAAAGTAGGAATTATGATAATAGATTCTTTGCATTAAAATCTTCTCATAAATCGGTGATCATTGTGTATTAAGGTTCTTTCATATATATTGTTTTCTAAATTGTTGCAAACATTATGAACTAATTCTGACTTGCTTGATAAAAAAAGTTAAGATTAGGAAAAAGGATCATTAACGTGGATATGAGACTACAAACCTTCATCTAATAACTTGAGCTCGAGTGATTATAGCTAACATGAGCCTTTGATGAATAAATAAATTAATTCAACACCTAAGTGTCGGCAAGAACTTAAGGTGATATTTTATTAATTAGGTTGAGAGGCTTTAGGTGACTTATAAATTTATCAATTTTTCATAATGAACACACTTGAATGATTTAATAGTAAATTATCTTTTTGAGTTCTGACATCTAAGAACTATAACCCTACCTTGTCTCTTAATATATATTAAAATCCAACAAGTTAAAATAGTTAATAGTTCTACTAAAACTCCTAATTTTCAATAGTAGTTGCCAATTAATATTTCATGAGCAAGTTATGAAGACTAACAAACGACCTCTATAATCTGATTTAAGGGTGTGATTTGGATGATAGTTAACCATTTATACAAAAATAATTTTAGTGTTTTAGTGGTACTTTTCTTTTAAAAAGATAAAAATTCAAAAGAGGAAAACATTTATCTAACCGTGAGTAAATTGGATGGTATCTCTAACAAGGAAAAAGAATCAATAATTTTCAGGTTTTGGTTGCAGAGTTGTCATAGTTAAATATTATATAGACATATGTTTCACTATTTATCCAGAAATGATTTTAGTGTTTTTAGTGCTAATTTTCTTTCAAAAACCAAAATTCAAAAGAAGAAAAACATTTATCTCATCATGTTTAGAAATAATTATACAAGTTAATTAATTTTTATATATTGAATAGTATATCTAAAAAGGAAAAAACATCAATAATTTTCATGTTTTGATTGCATTGTTATCGAAATTAAATATTATATAAACATATGTTTAACTATTTAACCAAAAATGATTTTAGTTTTAGTGCTAATTTTCTTATAAAAAACAAAAAAATCAAAAGAGGAAAATCATTTATCTCATCTTGTTAAGAAAAAAATTATACAAATTAACTAGTTTATATATATATATATAGGATAGTATCTCTATGAAGGAAAACAAATCAATAATTTTCTGGTTTTGGTTGTAGAATTGTCATAGTTAAATATTATATAGACATATTTATCACTATTTATCCAGAAATGATTTTAGTGTTTTTAGTGTTAATTTTCTTTCAAAACCCAAAATTCAAAAGAGGAAAAACATTTATCTCATCGTGTTTAGAAAAAAATTATACAAGTTAACTAATTTATATATATTGAAAAGTATCTCTAAAAAGGAAACACCATCAATAATTTTCATTTGATTGCTGAGTTGTCACTTTAATAAACTTACCTTTAGAAGAGATCTGAATTCTACAACCCTGAAAGTGCACAAGTGCATTGGACTATAAATTCTTCATACATTCTCTAGAGTTAAAATCCATAATCCAGTCTCATCTCTTTGTTCAGAACAAGTCATATAGATGAAGTTGACCTATTTTTAGAAAAAAACTTTATGTTGCTTGAGCTCAAATATTAATATTTTTGAAATTGCATATTTTTCTATTTTGTTCTTTAGAATGTCAATTCATATGAAGCCGGTCCATTGTTCTTTTTGTGACAAAATAGTTTGTGGTTATCAAGAACTATTGAATCATGTTCAATCTCATCAAATACACCAATCAAAGGAGATGTACCTTGTAGAAGGTTCAAACATACCTAGTGTAGAATTATCAAAACTTTCATCAATCCAACGTGTAAGAACCAAGAGAAACAAAAGAGTTGATTCACAATCAACACCACCACCACCGTTAATTCATCCTAGCTTGGTTAGAGGTAATGATAGTGATAAAAACTTACATGTAAATCAACAACTATCACTATCGCTACCGCCTCCACCATCCTCATCAGATAGGTGAAGTTCTCCTTTTTATAGGTAATTTTTTTATGTTATTTGACCTCAAATATTAACATTTTTTATCTTGCTTCCTTTTCTATATTTTTTTTCAGAATGTCGACTCATCTATCGTTGGTCCATTGTCCTATATGTGACAAAAGTATTCGCGGCTATCAAGTATTCATGAATCATGTTCTATCTCATCCTTTTAATAATGAAATGGAGATAGACATAGTACAAGGTTCAAACAACCTAAGTGAACCATTACCAACCCCTTCAGAATCAATCCAACATCCCAGAACCCTGTTGATGTCTCCACCACCATCCTCATATGAAGCCCACTTGATTAGAGGTAATGATGGTGGAAAAACCGTGCATACAAATCTTAAACTACCACCACCACCACCACCCTCATATCACGCCAGCTCAATGAGAGGTAACATTTATGGCAGAGATGTGAGTATAAACCAACAACTACTACCATCACTATCATCATATCGTTCTCTCTCTCTTAGAGTAAATGATAATAAAATTGGCGTGGAAGCAAATCATTTACAACAAAATGCTTCAACCTACAAGAAGGACATATGTGCGAGGTTTAAATTCAACAGTTATTGCCCAAAATGGAACCCCTCTGGTGTATTTGAAGGACACCATATAAGAGAGATAAATTTTCCTATTTTGGATAGATCTGATCTATATCAATTGAAATTCAAACCTCAACTCATTTGTGATAATGAAACTAGTGAGGTAGATCTAAGCTTAAAGCTTTAAGGCCAACAATATCCATGTCTAAGACATTTGTGTATTTTTCGTTTATCTGTACATTGTTTGAACCACTAGTTGTTTGGATATTCTTATTCTTATTTATGTTTTCTTCCTACTTATAAAGTTGTATTCCCCTTGAAAATTTTAGTACAACATTTCTTGCAGTCATTGATTTAATTATTGTGTGTGTTATCACTATAAACTAAAATCTAATGCCCTATATATTGGTACCATTCACTCCAGAATTGTACACATCACATACTATATTGTTCTAAAATAGATAAGTTATTGTTTAATCAAAAAGATTTCACTAGAATGTCTGTTAGTGGTACTTTATATAATCATAACTATAATAAAATATGTAGTTGGACTGAACGAGATTTAGTTATAAATTTTTGATGGCATGGATATTAATGATATTGTTTTAAAATGAAATATCTCATTGTCTTATGAAGGAAAAGAAAGAACTTTCCCTAAGCATTTACTATGTCAACTATTATTATAATCTTAGTTCTAAATTCAATTTATGTATTAACTTAAACAAAATTATTAAATAACAACTAGCATTACAAAAATACATGAATTCCAATTGAATTTTGATGGAACCCATAAAAAATTGACGCGTTGGAAACTTCTTTGATGGACTTCTCATAAATAATTACTATATTTCTTATGACATTTCAATGAAAACTTCAACTGAATTTTTTTTCGTAGTGTATTATACAATAAGTGATAAGTGTTTTTTTTTTTTTGTAGTTGTTCAAAATTCACATTTTAAAGATTTATGTCACAACTCAAAAACGTACGTGATGACTCTTGTCTATTCCCATCAAGACAAGTTTGCCTCAACCTGACGAAACGAAAGAAATACCGAAAGATAAAATAAGAACAAGATAAAAGCGGAAAACTTATTCATTCTATTAACACCCGAAAACCTGGCTGTCAGGTGTACAAACCTCTAATACAAAAGTGCGGAATTATAATAATCACATAATCTCAATGTCTTTGTTTCTCAAGTAGAACAACACATAGCATAAAGGAAAAGAGGGCCCACGGGATGACAAGCAACTACCTTTCAATAGTCCTTTGACAATCCTCAAAAACTGGGAGAATAAGGACGATCACACAATACCGGGCTCGGAACCTACACAAGTGTAGAAGGAGTGAGTACCAACAATATGGTACCCAACAAGCAACCAAATAAACAAGGCAACTTAGCTAGAAATCGAATACTCCTTGCATCCCAACTGGACCTCTTCAAACTACAACCTTCATAGAAATCAACTCAACTTAACAGTTCTATAATACGTGGCTCACAAGGCCCAATATTCATAGTTCAACAACCAACATGAATCAGGTAAATCAATGTCAAATGACAAGTAGATCAATCACAATCAACAATTAGATCAATCATAAGTATCAAATGCATTAAGTCACATAATGAATTCTTGCTGGAACAATTTCCCTTTGACACATTTGTCACTAGCCAGAACCATTTTCCATCGGCTTTTTAAAATCAGTTCACAATCTACATTTTAGTTTAGTACTTAAGTTCTTCAAAAACCAAGCCATTTGCCAATGAAAGTCCAAATTTTGATGTCAAAATCCATAAATAATCAAAGAAAATTGAGTTTTAGGATAACAAAAGCTTACCCAAAAGATTTAGCACAAGAAACCTCTTCAAAAATTGCCTCCAAGGGTTTTCTAAGCTCAAAAATGGAAACTGGGGAGTAAGCCACAAAATTTCAGGTCCAAAAACCCTCTCTGATGTTACAAAAGTTGCCATGGGTTCGCAAAAAAAAACCCTGGATAAAACTATGGTCAAATGCACTAAGAGTCTGACTGTGGAAGCTACTATTAACCGACATAAATCACGTGAGCTAAACGTGGAGTCCAATGTATACGACACATCGAGAGGATCCAATATACATTTACAGGGGTATAAAGGCATGGCTGGCGTGATCACTAAACCTGATGCCCAATAGAGGGGACTTATAATCCTACAGAGGCACGTAGTTTTAGGACTATGAGGGTACGCTGAACCCTAGTCCAACTTAGAGCTAAGTATACTCCTAAATGAATATGTATATGACTGAAATGTAACTGAAATACTGAATAGCTCAAAATACTGACATGCTAACTGAGAATGCAACGTTTATATACTGATAATGTGACATTTGAAATCTGAAGCATGATTATCTGTTTAACTGACCTAGCTAGTGTAATTCATGAACTAAGAGAATCTACACAAACTAGGGTTCTAGGCACTATGCATGGAATTATACTAAATTATCAAGAAACAAGTTAGTTAGATCAAGGAAACCATAATCACAACAAATCTTGAAAATATAGAAACCATATGTCTGAACAGTTAATGAGAATCTAACGAGCTAATTGAATTCTAGGGACCTAATTGGTGAGAGGAACCCACCAGCTAAATCCCACATACATGGTGATGAAATCTAAGGAGAAATCCTTTAGATTTCGGGGCTGAACTCTGAAGAACATTGTTGCTTGTTCTGGGGAAACTAGTGCCTCTTTCTTCTCTTTTCGCTCTAAATTTTGGTAAATGAGGGTTCTCGGTAATGTCTAACTAGATTATTAGGCTTAAACTAAGTAAAACGACATAGTTTAGGCATTGTATGACGTAGTTTAAATGTCCAAAGCGACCCCGACTTAAAAGCTGGCGAGGGCCAACCACGAGGGGACTGACGGACCGTCACTAGGACCACGGCCCGTTAACTGGGTCATGGCCCTGCCCTGCCTTCAGGTTTGGAACGCCTTGTCTACGATCCATTTCACGGACTGTGTAAAGGACCACTGGTCGTGAAGGCCATCGTGGTTCCTCACAGTGTCTTGGGGTCTACTGGGTCAAGAGGATGGACCCATCCATGACCCGTCATTGGGACCACGGCCAGTGGAGGGCTCTGTGGTCCACCATGGTGGCTAGGTGTGAACCCCGAGTAAGTTGACGGATCGTGGTTCCCTTCACGGTCTGTGAACTCCTATGTGGTTCACCCAATTTCTTATTATTCAGTCTGCTAGGTTTCTAAGGTGTTACAATATCTCCTCCTTGGGAACATTCGTCCTCGAATGAAGTCTAAATGAGTTGAGTATGGAGGGAAGGGCTAAAATTCTTACTAGCTAACTTCTAAAAACTGATATCTAACTGAACTGAGTTCCTTGAACATGCAAATATGCTAAAATTCAAGAATAACTGAGGGAATAAGATATTGAAATTGAATTACACAAGAGTAACTGAGAGGCCGAAGAGGAACTATTACCTCAAGCTGAAACGGAATCAGAAGGAAAGAGGTGAGGATACTTAGCCATCATGGCTGCCTCTGCTTCCTAAGTAGCTCCCTCTACGGACCGACTTTTCCACATAATCTTCACTGAAGCAACTTCTTTATTTCTCAACCTACGAACCTAACGGTCAAGAATCTCAACTGGTACCTCTTCATAAGTGAGACTATCCTTCACAACCACTCTCTAATGGTACTATTGTTACCGGATCACCCACACACTTCTTTAACAAGGAAATGTGAAAGACTGGATGAACCGATTCTAGTTCTGCTGGCAATTCTAACTAATAAGCCACATTACCAATCCTTCTCAGGATAGTGTAAGGACCTACATATCTAGGACTGAGCTTCCCTTTCTTCCCAAATATCATTACCCCCTTCATGGGTGATACTTTCAGGAAAACCCAATCTTCAATTTGAAACTCTAAGTCCATTCTCATCTTATCTGCATAGGACTTCTGACGACTTTAATGAGTTGAGCTTTCTCCATCTCCTCATGAACTGAATCTGGAACAATCAAGACTGCTTCACTTACTTCAAACCAACAAATTGTGAACTTGCATCTACGCCCATATAGTTCCTCATACGGGGCCATCTGAATACTAGAATGAAAGCTATTATTATAGGTGAAATCTATGATAGGTAGGTGATCATCCCAACTACTCTTGAAATTGATCACATAAGCTCTCAACATGTCCTCTAAGGTCTAAATGGTACGCTCTGCCTGACCATCCATCAATGGATGAAATGATGTACTGAGATTTACCTGTGTACCAAGACATTTCTGAAATGATTTCCAGAAATGAGAGGTAAACTAAGGACCTCTATCTGAGATGATAAACAAGGGAACTCCATGCAACATGACTATCTCATTGATGTAGAGTTTGGCGTAGTCCTCCGCTGAATTAGTAGTCTTGACAGCCAAGAAGTGAGCGGACTTAGTGACTCTGTCTACTATCACCCAAATGGAGTCATGTTGTCTTCGAGTACGAGGTAAACCTGTAATGAAGTCCATGTTTATCACTTCCCACTTCCATTTAGGAATGTTAATCCCTTGAGTCATACCTCCTGGTTTGTGATGTTCTACCTTAACCTGTTGACAATTAGGACACTTAGCCACAAAATCTTCGCTGTCCTTCTTCATGCCGTTCCACTAATAGACTTCCCGCAGATCACGATACATCTTAGTGGCACTTGGATGAATCGAATACCTGGAGTTATAGGCTTATGTAAGGATCTGTTTCCTCAACTCACCCACATTCGAAACACATAAGCGACCCTGGTAACGAAGCACACCATCTCCCCCTTAGGAGAAATCCTCAACTTTTTGCTGATGAATTGCACCCTTTAACTGAAGCAATATATGATCACTATCTTATTTTTCCTTAACCTCCGCTACCAATAAAGATTCTGACCCATTCTGAACTATCCTACCCCCATCTGATGTGTCTGCAAGGCAAACTCCTAAGCGAGCAAGCTGGTCAACATCTTTGGCTAACTCTTTCTTTTCTTCCTCAACATGTGTCAAACTACCCATTGACAGTTTGGTGAGAGCATCATCCACTACATTGGCCTTACCTAGATGGTAAAGCACATTCATGTCATAATCTTTAAGGAATTTAAGACATCTCCTCTGACGAAGATTCAACTCTTTCTGGGTGAACACATACTGAAGGCTCTTATGATCTGTGAACACATCAACATGAACACCATACAAGTAGTGTCTCCAAATCTTTAGGGCAAATACTATGACCACAAGCATAAGGTCATGAGTCGGGTAGTTCTTCTCATGGACCTTAAGCTGTCTAGAAGCATAAGCTATGACGTTACCTCGCTGCATCAGCACACTACCTAAGTCAACCCTAGAGGCATCACAATAAATCAAATAACCATCTGAACTATCTGGTAGGGTCAAGACAGGAGTTGTAGTTAATCTAGTCTTCAGTTCTGAGAAGTTTTTCTCACACTCATCTGACCACTGAAATTTGACCTTTTTCTGAGTCAACTTAGTCAATGGGGAAGCTATGGATGAAAATCCATCAACGAACCTCCTATAATAACCGGCCAAACCTAAGAAACTTCTGATATCTATTGGAGAGGTGGGTCTGGGCCAATGTTGTACTGCCTCAATTTTCTGAGAATCCACTCGGATCACTTCACTAGATACCATATGACCAAGGAAAACAATCGACTGTAACATAAATTCACATTTGTTGAACTTAGCAAATAACTGGAAATCTTTGAGAGTTTGCAGAACAACTCTTAGATGAGTCGCATGCTCCTTCTCACTCCAAGAATAAATAAGGATATCATCAATAAAGATGATAACGAATAAGTCCAAATACTGTTTGAACACCCTGTTCATTAAGTCCATGAAAGTTGCAGGAGCATTTGTTAGTCCAAAATACATAACTTCAAATTCACAGTGACTATACCAAGTCCTGAAGGGTGTCTTTGGGATGTCACTATCTCTGACTCTAAGCTGATGATAGTCGAATCTAAGGTCTATCTTAGAAAAGCAACTAGCACCCTGAAGTTAGTCGAACAAGTCATCAATCCTGGGGATGTGATACTTGTTCTTGATTGTGACTTTGTTCAACTGACGATAGTTAATACACATTCTGAGAGAACCGTCTTTCTAATTCACGAATAACACTGGAGTACCCTATAGAGAGATACTAGGTCTGATGAAGCCCTTATCTAGAAGGTCTTTCAACTGCTCTTTCAATTCCTTAAGCTCAGATGGAGACATTCTCTAAGGAGGAATCAAAATGGGCTGGGTATCTGGAAAAAGATCTATTCCGAAGTCAATTTCCCTTTCAGGAGGAACTCTGGAAACACTTCTGGAAACTCATTTACTACCAGGACTGACGCAAGAGTTGGGGTTTCGAAGTTTGAATCCTTAACCCGAACAAAATGATAGATATATCCTTTAGAGATCATCTTCCTAGCCTTAAGGTAAGAGATAAATCGAACTATAGGCACTGAACTACTACCCTTGCACTCTAAGACTGACTCGTTTGGAAACTGAAACCGAATGATTTTAGTTCTACAATCGATTGAGGCATAACATGAATGTAACTAATCCATGACTAAAATGATATCAAGGTCTACCATTTCTAACTCTACAAGGTCTACTGAGGTGATTTTCTAGGAGACTGTGACAGGGAAATTTCTATATACCCATCTAGCTATAACTGGGTGACCAACTAGAGTAGAGACTGAGAAGGGTTCTGAGAGAGTTTCTGGAATGATATTGACCCCTTCCTTAAGATCATAAATTCATGAGCCCTAGCCTCTCTTAACACTCTCGAGAAGAACCTGTCCAAAAAAGTAGTCTTGAAAAGTTTCCAACTTACCTGACATGCACAAGTACCATGAGATTCCTTCTACTGCTGGTACTAAGTGTAGGTCACTCCCTTCAACTGATAGGCGGCCAAATCTACACTCTCAACTGTAGTGGCACTCATAACAATTGTTACCTTCTGGATGTCGGCGAAAAACTCTTGTGGATCTTATCCTTACTTAGACCCATGAAACTCCGGAGGGTTCATCCAAGTAAAGTCCTGGATTCTTTCTATTGTAGTGTTAGTCTATGGTGGAGCTGGGGCCATAGCCTGCTAATTGACCTGGGAGGTCTTGGACTGAGCAAGCACTTGAAAAGCTGCCCTGAACTCGGCATATGTGACTTGCTCATTCAATGGGTCTACTAGAGCTGTTGGCTGATTCCTTCTGTTAACTCTTCTAGGAGGCATTTTCAGAAACGCGAAGAGCACGAGTTAGAAGGAGGTTAATTAGAATTCATACTCTATAGCACGAGTTGGAAAAGAAAGAAGGAACATTTTTCGTAGAACACTTCGTAGCCTCCCCCTCATAGATGTGGCGCGCTTCACACTCATGAAAGGGAATCTACTTAGTGCGCCTTTCAGACACCCTAGGATTCTTTAACCTAACACTCTGATACCAAGTTTGTCATGCCACGAGGCTACCCCTTGACATAACACGGGACCTAAGATCACAAGTGACCCCAAGCTAACCCTATGTCTGGCATATCATAAGCATACTATAACAGTTACTAAATAAAATATGAATTATGCGGAAGCTAAAACATTGGATAACTGAAAGTGGGAGAAACCCAACTAGTTTGAATATGTAAAAATATTAAGGGGTCGTTTGGTAGAGTGTATAAGAGTATTGCTAAATAGAGTGTATTAGTAATGCATGTATTAGTTATTCTTGCATTAATTATACATAGATTATTTTAATGCATTGTTTGGTTTGATGCATTAAAAATAGTATGCATTGCATTAAAAAAATTATTTATAAGGATACCCTCCACTTTTCTGGTGAAAAGATGTAAAAAAGGTTTTGAGGGACAATTGGGTCTTTTATCATTTTAATGCATGCATTAAAACCATTGCATTGCTAATACCTAGAAATCCATGGTATTAGCAATGCACACCTTAATACACAATAGAGTGTATAACTAATGCAATCATTAGTTATACATAGGTTGAAAAAAAGTACCAAACAAGGTACTAGTAATACACAAGGCTAATACATGCATTATTTTTTCTAATACACTCTACCAAACAACCCCTAAGAGTTTAGTGATAACTGAAACAATCACTTAACAACTCAAGATAAATCTAATACTATGTCTAAAAAGCCTCTATCTGAGTTGAGTTGCTGGGACATGCCCCCAGCTAACTCTAACAAAACTGAAAACTAAAAGCAAGGACTAAAATGAAGGCATGTTTGTTGTCCTTGAAATATGAGGACTCACCACTGAATTTGTTGAATGCGGACCGAGAATCGATCTATGCGTGATCTGGATGCTGAGTACCTGAACCTACATCATCAAAAGAATGTAGCGCAGAGTATGCGTCAGTACTTGATATGTACTGAGCATGCATAATATAAATACTAAGCTGATCAAATATATGTGAGCTGAACAAAGTATAACTGAGCAATGATATAATTTGAAACAAGATATAGATATGTACTGAAGTATAACTGAAAAGAACTAAACTAAATACAATGACCAAGTGCTAATCATGAAGATAACATGTTGAACTGTAAACTGATACAAATGTTGAAAACCTAATCAAATGCACTAAGAGTCTGACTGTGGGAGCTGCTATTAATCGACATAAACCACGTGAGTTGTACGTGGAGTACGATGTATACGCTCCATCAAGAGGACCTAATATACCTTACCAAGGGTATAAAGGCATGGCTGGCGTGGTCACTAAATCTGATGCCCAACAGACTGGACTTATAATCCTACGGGGGCACGTAGTTCTGGGACTCTGAGGGTACGGTGAACCCTAGTCCAACTTGGTGCTAATTCTACTCCCAACTGAATATATATATGACAGTAATGTAATTGAAATACTGAATAACTCAAAACACTGACATGCTAACTGAGAATGCAACGTTTATATACTGATAATATGACATTTGATATCTGAAGCATGATTATTTGTTTAACTAACCTAGCAAGTGTAATTCATGAACTAAGAGAATCTACACAAACTAGGGTTCTGAGTACTATGCATGGAATTCTACTAAATTATCAAGAAACGAGTTATTTAGATCAAGGAAATCGTAATCACAATAAATCTTGAAAATCTAGAAACCCTAGGTTTGAACAATTATGAGAATCTGAAGAACTAACTGAATTCTAGGGACCTAATGGCTGAAAGGAACCCACTAGTGAAATCCCACATACCTAGTGACGAAATTTAAGGAGAAGTCCTTTGGATCTTAGTGCTGAACTCTGAAGAACACTACTGCTTGTTCTGGGAAACTGATGCCTCTTTCTTATCTTTTTTCTCTAAGTTTTGGTGAATAAGGGTTCTGGGTAATGTCTGACTAGAATATTAGGCTTAAACTGAGTAAAACGATGTAGTTGAAATGTCCAATGCATAGGGGAAAGACCAAAACGACCCCGATTTAAAAGCTGGCGAGGGCCAACCACGAGGGGACTGACGGACCATCACTAGGACCACGACCCGTCAACTAGGTTGTGGTCGTGGCCCTGCCCTACCTTCAAGTCTGGTAGGCCTCGTCTACGGTCCACTTCACGAACCGTGTGAAGGACCACGGGCCGTGAAGGCCACCGTGGTTCCTCACAGTGTCTTGGGGTCTACTGGGTCAGGACAACAGACCCATCCACGGCCCGTCATTGGAACTACGGCCCATGGAGTGCTCCGTGGTCCACCATGCTAGCTGGGTGTGAACCACGAGCAGGTCGTCAGACCGTGGTTCCTTTCACGGTATGTGAACCCCTCCGTGGTTCACCCAATTTCCTGTTGTTCAGTTTGTTAGGTTTCTGAGGTGTTACATAAGCTTTCAGACTTGCTTATCAAAAATAACTGGGTTGACGGGACCCACTTTGACTGAATCAGGAGAATGTACATAAGACTCATCCGACAATTCCTTCCGAATCATGGAGACATCGAACACATAATGCACAACTAGCAAGTTAGGTGGCAAGGCCAACTTATAAGCCACCTCTACCACACGATTCAAAATCTCAAAATCTCCAATGAATCTAGGGCTAAGCTTGCCCTTCTTTCCAAACATCATCACACTTTTCATAGATGACACTCAGAGCCAAACATGATCATCCTCCATGAACACTAGAGCTCAAATTCTCCGATCTGCATAAATCTTCTGTGAACTTTGGGCTGTCAACGGTCTACCTTGAATTATACAGACCTTCTCCATAACATCTCTAAGTAAACCTGCATCCAAAGAGTCAATCTTAGCTGAATCAAACCATCCAATTGGAGATCTAATCCGTCTGCCATACAACACCTCAAATAGGGCCATCTGAGTAATGAAGTGACAATTGTTGTTGTAGGCAAACTCTACTAAGGGAAAATGATGATCCTATCTGGCACCAAAATCAATCACACAAACTAGGAGCATGTCCTCCAACCCCTGAATCGTTTCCTCAGAATGACTATCTATCTTATGGTGAAAAGTTGTACAAATATCTAACTGGGTACCCAACCCATGTTTAAATGCCTTTCATAAATGGGATGGGAATAAAGAACCTCAATCAAAGACAATGGAAACCGGGACTCCATATAGTTGCACAATCAAACTTATATAAAGCTCGACTAATTTCTCTATCATATACTTCCCCCGAACCAGTATAAAGTGGGAAGACTTTGTCAACCTGTCAATGGCAATCCAAATAGAATTATAACCACCCATGGTGGTAGGTAGACCTAGAACAAAGTCCATAGTGATTTGTTCCAACTTCCAAGTAGGAATAGGCATCCTCTTAGATATACCCACGGGCTGATGGTTCTCATACTTGACCTGTTTGAAAGTCAAACACCTAGAAACAAAATCCGCAATATCCTTCTTCATGATACACCACCAATAGTGCTGGGTCAAATCATGGTACATCTTCCCTATACCCATATTGATAGACTATCGAGAACAATGGTCCTCCTCAAGAATCAATCTAATCAATTTGCCTGTCTTGGGCACACAAATCCTTCCTCCAATCTTCAAGACACCATCAGAATCAAGGACAACCTCCTTGACTTCCCCTTTCAACACTTTGTCTCGAATGAGACATAACTTCACATAATCAAACTGGTGCTTAAGAATCTACTCAACTAAGGAAGAACAATCCCCTATGAAGGCAATCAAACCAGCCGTCTCCTCAGAAATATACAAGCGGATGAGACTATTGGAAAACCTCTAAAATCTCTATCCAATGACCTCTCATTAGCACTTATAGCGACAAGACTCCCTATACTAGAACTCTTCTTACTCAAGGCATCGACCAACACATTAGACTTTCTCAGGTGATACAAGATGTTGATATCATGTTCCTTCAATAGCTTAAGCTATTTGTGATGCCTCAAGTTCAGATCCCTCTAACCGAGGATGTACTGAAGACTCCAATGATCAGTGAAGACCTCACAGTGTACCCCATATAGATAATGTCGACATAGGTTCACAATTTGAAAACCAAAAAGGTTGCATCATTCAAAGTCCTATGGATGAATTAGTTTGTTGAGGAAGCTACTTTGGGAAGCTGAGGAGGATATGAAGAAGAGATATCGTAATCTCTTTCCTTCTGAATTAGTCCCAGACCAAGCTAATAACTTTTGTCAATAATTCTCTAAATTGATATTTTGGGTTATGTTAATCGCATATTGGGTGTTAGATGTTTTACCACCCCTATTCTACTTAGAGAGATCTTATTCGAGGAAGAATGTTCCACCTCGGATTCCAAAAGAGCTAAATTAAGATTCGTACATGTGACTCTTCAATTGTAAGTTTTCGGTCAACTTCAAATGAGCATAATTTTTAGCACATAATATGTTAGGTGACCCATGAGGTATCAAATAAAAGGTCTTTGTATCCTCTTTCCAACGCCACCGAGAGTCCTAAATTCCGAGCTCATATGAAGAAGATATGCTCATTTTACTGCAACCTTTCTAGTTAAGGCATTTCATTAGTTTTAAGGATGGGTATTTTGGTATTTTCCTTACCCCCACTAGGCCTAAACGTTCTTCTCACCCTTTTAGTGGTCTAAACTGATTGAGATCAATTTTAGTCATTCTAAAAGAGCGAAGGGTTTTTTTTAGAGAGAAGTTCAAGAGGAGAAAAGAGAAGGGATTCAAGCATTCGTTCAAGAACTTGAAGATTTTGCAAAGAACAAGTGTTCTTTGAGGTATGTAAGCTCTCATTGTGTTGGGTTTGTTCATCCTCATGCCACTCATGTGATTTTAATCCATAAATTCGTTCTTGAGGTTGGTTGGTTTGAATTCTTGAGAAATTCTTAAGGTTTTAGCTTCATTCTTTATCAATGGAGTCTTGTTGAGTTCTTGAGGTCAGGGTTTTGCGAATAAGTGTTGTTCTTGATAATATTGAGTGGTTTTTCGTGGATTTTGTATTGAGTTTGTGAATCAAAAGAAGTTTGGAGGAAGTCATTTGATTCTAGATAAGTTAGGCCTTGAATTGAGTAAGAAAAATTCGTCAAAAATTTGGGTAGGGGGTGGGGTGCCACACCTGCAGTGTGCCCAAAGGACTGTTCAGTAATTTGGGATCAGGCGTGTTGCGCCAGCAGTGTGCCCCTAACTACCTTCAATAGTTTAAGGCCTAGTGCCCTGCACCAGCAGTACGGCAAGGTCGTTAGGCCCCTTTCATCTCTGTTTTTCATCTCGTATGAGTACTTTCAAATGGTGTCTTTTCTCTCTTCTTAATACCAATTATCTAACCCTTCATTAATCATTGAGACATCATATATATCCTAATCATAACTCTTAAATTCACATTTCAATCAAGGTAAAGTTATGAGGAAATTTCAAGAATGTTCTTTTGAGTCATTTTGAGAAGTCTTTTACAATCTTTTAAAACTTGGTATAAGACTTGAGTACTTGTGTAACACCCCGCTATTTGAAAGAACTAGAATTCTAAAGAAGCCATTTTTTGAAATAATCAAATTTGGAAATTTTGACAAGTTAAGCTAAGTATAAGTTTTGGGTCAACTTCAAACGACCATAACTTCTAGCGCAAGATTATTTAGGTGGGATATGATACTATATGAAAGGTATTTGAATTATCTTTCTAACTCCACTGAATTTGCTCATTTTTGAGTTCGTATGAGGGAGATATGCCCGTTCGAAGTTGGCTGTCTAGATAAGGAAAGTTAACCGGATTATTAAGGGGTATTTTGGTCTTTTTCTTACCCAATTGGTGTAATTCATTTTTAGTGGATTAATTAGGGTCTAAACTGATTTGTTTCAGTTTACGCTTTGCAAAATTACGCTAGGGCTTTGAGAAAAGAGAAAAAAGGAGAAAAGAGAAGAAAGAGCCAACGTTCGTCGTTCTTGAGATTTTGCTTGTGGATTTTACCAAGGGTTAATCCCTACTTGGTATGTGAGATCACATAGCATTGGGTTCATTGACCCACGGGCCAATCATGATTTAATTCAGTGTATTTTACATTCTTGAAAGTAGAGTAACTGAGCTCTTGATGGATTTTGTTGAAGTTTCTATTAGGTTCTTGATTGTTGAGTTCTTGAGTTAGTTTCATGAGATTTGAAGTTAGTTTTGAGTAGATTCTTGTATACTTTGGTTGGTTATTCGAATCTAAGTGTTTGGGCAAGGAACCAATCGAATCTAGACGAATTAGGGTTGAAAAACGAACATGAAAATTCGTTAAAAATCTGGTGAAAAGGGGTGAGGCATCGCGCCACTCAGAGCGCCCCACATTAGTGTTTGAAGTTTGTACTCTGGGGCACCGCTCCACTCAGAGCGGCCCAACCCAGCTTGTGTAGTTTGGCCTCAACCGCCCGGCGCCACTCAGAGCGTCAGGGTCGCCAGGTCTTCTACCCTTTACCACTTCTTTCTGTTTGAGTTCCCTTGAACCGTACCTGTGTTTTCTAGTTGATTTCTACACTCTAAGGTACGTCTAAACATCATGATATCATCCATAAACATGAATCATAACCTTGAATCTATAAATTCAAATTCAAGGAAAGTTAAGAGCCAAGTCTAGAGGGTTCTTAGAGTCTTTTGCAAATGCTTTAAACTTGTTTTAAGAATTGAGTTTTGAGTTGAGTAAGGAATAAAGAGCGAAGTTCATTTTTTCAAAAGAGTATATGAGGACTATGTATTCCCAAAGAGTAAATGTTTTCACATTTAAACAAGAAAGGAAACACCGATTTCCAAAAGAGCCTTTGAGCTTGTTTTCAGTAAAGAGTAAATGCTTTCACAATTAAGCAAGAGAGGAAACACTGATTTCCAAGAGAATCTTTGGGCTAGTTTTTGAGAAATTATCTCAAATCACAGAAAAAGTTATGTTTTTAAACATATGAGCTAGTAAATTTTGAGAGTAGTATTGAGCACCGATATGGGGGAGAGTTCATACAACTCACAGCTCCCACAAACCATGTAGCCAACGTGGGTAGAAAAGGGTCATACTTTTTAAATGATTCTTTAGTGATTTTTAGCATAGACTAGTGAATCCACACAGTAGTTAGGTTCTATACCCCCGACAAGGTATAGGACGACCTTGGCAGCGTGAGGCAAAACACTGTATCATCACATAACTCTTAAGTAATGGTTGTCGATTAGACAAACTCCCACAGTTATATTTTGTATTCTTACATACACAGAGTTATTTGTATTTTCATATACAAGCAGAGTTTAAATTGTATCCTTGCATACAAATAAAGTAATATTGTATTTTTTAATACACAGAGTTGTTATCCACATGTTTTAAAAGCTTTCTTTATATCGCATTTACATTATTGCTCTATATTGAAATGGGTTGAGTTGAGACCAGGTATGTTCCTTCAGTTCCTTCCAAGGTTATGTCTTGTTTTATTATTCCCCTCGCATGCTCGTACATTCAATGTACTGATGCCAGTTGGCCTGCATCTTTTTATGATTCAGATACAGGTAACTAGGATCATCAACAAGCGCATCATTGATCTAGTTGAGCTTCAGAGTTGTTGGTGATCCTCCTTGATTTCGGAGGACCCCTTTTAATTGTTTATTCAATTTTGTTCATTAGGATGTTGTGGGTCTTGTCCCGGCGTCCATCTCAGTTGTTAGAGGCTGCATAGACAATTAGTGGATGTTAGTTCTTGAGTCTTTCCATTTAAATTTTTATGTTGAGCCTTGAGTTGCCATTTTGTCCAGTTGAATGTTGATCTTTAAAACATTCTACGTTATTTGTTGAGACAGTTCAGTTTGATTGTATTTCAATACTTTCTTTTATCATGAGTAAGACTTCCACTAAGAGTTAAGCCAGGTCAAGGGTTTACTTGGGGCCATCAATTGTTCTCAAATGCCAGTCCCGCCTAGGGTGTAGGCTCGGGGAGTAACAAACTTGGTATAAGAGCCAGGTTCAAGAATCTTAGGGAGTCTATGAAGCCGTTTCTGTAGAGTCCTAGTTATCGGTGTGAAGCGCGCCACATCTATAATTAGTAGGCTGCAACACTTAGGAACTATCTCACTTCTTTCATACTCATTTTGTGCGATAGAGTTTATCTCTAAAAAGTTTCTTCTAATTCGTGCTTACGCGTGTCTTTTAGATGATGCTTCCACGAAGAGCTATCAGAGGTCATCCCACTAGGAAGAATGTTGAACCACATGAATAAGGGGTACCTAATGTACCTGAAGTGCAACCCAGGGAGACGTCTCCAATGCTGAGTTTCGGGAAGCTATCTGGATGTTGAGCCAAGCTGTGACCAATCAAGTTGGATAAAAAGAGAATCGACAGGAAGTGGCTGATACTTCAAGGATCCGTGAGCCGCCAAGATTCACTGGTTCAAGTGTCACTGAGGATCCAAAGAACTTTGTTGAAGAGCTTCAAAGGGTTTCTGAGATTATGCATGTTGTTGATGCTGAGAGAGTAGAACTAGATGCATACCAAATGAAGAGTGTTGCTAGAATCTAGTTTGATCAATGGAAAAAGAATAGGGCTGAAGGTCTACCACTTGTGAGTTGGGCTTTGTTTGAAGAGGCCTTCTTGGGGCGTTTCTTTCCTCGTGAACTAAGGGAAGCAAAGGTACGAGAATTTCGTACACTTAAGCAGGAATCTATGAGTGTTCATGAGTATAGTCTGAAGTTCACCCAACTTTCCCGATATGCTCCGAAGATAGTTGTTGATATGAGAAGCAGGATAAGTTTGTTTGTTGCTGGGTTATCTCGTCTGTCAAGTAAGGAAGGTAATGATCTATGTTCAACAGGTTGAGGAAGAGAAGCTGAAAGATAGGGAAGAGTTCCGAAATAAGAGAGCTAAGACAGAGAATGAGTCCGGGCAGCAGAAGAGTAATGCCAACCGATCATCTTTCCAACAGAAACAGAAGGGACCTGCTCTATCATCTTGTAGGGCACCTGCACCAAGGAATAGAGGTGAATCCAATAATTAGAATTCACAAAATTTCAGAGCTAGACCTACGCAGTATCAAAGTAGTGTGGCACAAGGGGGTAATAAGACTCATGCATGTGCTAAGTGTGGTAGGAGCCACTCAAGGGTGTGTCGTGATGGCTCCACTGGTTGCTTCAAGTGTGGTCTGAATGGTCATTTTATGAGAGAGTGTCCTCAGAACAGGCAGGGTAATGGTAATGGGGGCAATAGAGCCCAGTCTTCTTCAGTTGCTCTACCAGACAGAGTTGCATCTAGAGGAGCTACTACTTCAGGGGCAGGCGGAGGAGGAAACTGTCTGTATGCTATCACTAGTTTCCAAGAGCAAGAGGATTCACCAGATGTTCTCATTAGTATGATCCAAGTCTTTAACTTTGATGTTTATGCTTTGCTATATCCAGGAGAGAGTTTATCTTTTGTGACTCCTTATATTGCGATGAATTTTGATGTTCTTCCTGAGAAACTTATTGATCCTTTCAGTATTTCTACACTTGTTAGTGAGTCTATTCTAGTTGAGAGAGTCTATTGTGATTGTACCATTTCCGTTAATCACAAGAGCACCATGGCTGATTTAGTTGAGTTAGACATGGTAGATTTTGATGTCATTCTAGGTATGGACTAGGTTCATGCTTGTTATGCCTCAGTAGATTGTAGAACTCGAGTTGTTAAGTTTCAGTTTCTTAATGAACCAGTTCTAGAGTGGAAGAGTTGTTCAACAGTGCCTAAGGGTCGTTTTATTTCGTACCTTAAGGCGAGAAAGTTAGTTTCCAAGGGGTGTGTCTATCACTTAGTCCGAGTTAATGACTCTAGTGTTGAGATACCTCATATTCAGTTAGTTCCAGTAGTAAAAAAGTTTCTAGAAGTCTTTCTAGATGATCTTCCTGGAGTCCCTCCTGAGAGAGAAATAGAATTCGGTATAGATATTCTTCTTGATACTCACCCTATATCTATTCCGTCACATAGGATGGCACCAACAGAGTTGAAAGATCTCCTAGAGAAAGGTTTTATTCAACCAAGTGTCTCACCTTGGGGTGCTCTAGTTTTATTTGTGAGAAAGAAGGATGATTTTCTTAGAATGTGTATAGATTACCGTCAGTTGAACAAGGTTACTATCAAGAATAAGTATCCTCTTCTGAGAATTGATGATCTCTTCGATCAACTTCAGGTGCCACTTGTTTTTCAAAAAATAGACCTCAGATCTGGCTACCATCAGTTGAGAGTAAGGGAATGTGATATTCCAAAGACAACTTCCAGGACCCGTAATGGTCATTATGAGTTCCTAGTTATGTCCTTTGGTTTGACCAATGCTCCTGTAACATTCATGGACCTTATGAACAGAGTATTCAAGCCTTATTTAGATATGTTTGTTTTCGTATTCATTGATGACATACTAATCTATTCGAGGAATGAGGACGATCATGCTAGTCATCTCAGAGTAGTTCTCCAAACTCTAAAAGATAGAGAGTTGTATGCCAAATTCTCTAACTGTAAAATCTCGCTTAAGTCTGTGGCATTCTTAGGCCAAATTGTTTCCGGTGATGGAATTAGAGTTGATACTCAGAAAATAGAGGCAGTGTAGAATTAGCCTAGACCCACATCTCCAACTGATATTAGGAGTTTCTTGGGGTTGGTGGGATATTATAGAAGGTTCATTATGGGGTTCTCATCTATTTCATCTCCTTTTACCAAGTTGACTCAGAAAACAATTAAATTTCAATGGTCTGAAGGTTGTGAGAAAAACTTTCAGGAATTGAAAAAGCGGTTGACTTATGCCTCAGTCTTTACCTTACCAAAGGGTACACAATGTTTGGTTGTGTATTGTGATGAGTCCAGAGTTGGATTGGGGTGTGTGTTAATGCAGAATGGCAAAGTTATAGCTTATGCCTCCAGATAGCTTAAGGTTCACGAGAAGAATTATCCAACCCATGATCTAGAGTTGGCTACCATAGTATTTGCTTTGAAAATATGGTGTCACTATCTTTATAGTGTTCATGTAGATGTGTTCACCGATCACAAGAGTCTTCAGTATGTGTTTAGTTAGAAAGAACTTAATCTCAGACATAAAAGGTGGTTAGAGTTACTCAAGGATTATGACATGAGTATCCTCTATCACCCAGGTAAGGCTAATGTTGTTTCTGATGCCTTGAGCAGATTGTCTATAGTAGTACCGCCCACGTTGAAGAAGAGAAGAGAGAGTTAGCAAAATATGTGCACAAACTTGCATGATTAGGAGTTCGACTAGTGCACAAGAAAGAGTAGTGGTTATGAATGGGGCTGAATCATCATTAGTGTCAGAAGTGAAAGAGAAACAAGACCAAGATCCTATTTTTCTTGAATTGAAGGCAAATGTTCATAAGCAAAAAGTAATGGCTTTTGAACAAGGGGGAGATGGTGTGTTGAGGTATCAAGGTAGATTGTGTGTACCAAGGCTGGATGAACTTCAAGAGAGAATCATGGAGGAAGCTCATAGCTCTATATATTCTATCCATACGGGTTCCACAAAGATGTATCGCAATTTGAGAAAAGTATACTGGTGCAATAATATAAAGAAAGGTATTGCTGAGTTCATTGCTAAGTGCCCGAATTGTCAACAAATTAAAGTAGAGCACCAAAGGCCCGGTGGTATGGCTCAAAATATAAAACTTCCGGAATGGAAGCGGGAGATGATCAATATGGATTTCATCACATGTTTACCACGGTCTCGCAGACAGCATGATTCGATTTGGGTGATTGTAGATCGAATGATGGTTGTCGGTTAGAGAAACTCCACAATTATATTTTTTGTTATTACATACATAGAGTTATTTGTATTTTCATATACAAGCAGAGTTTAAATTGTATCCTTGCATACAAACAGAGTAATATTGTATTTTTCAATACACAAAGTTGTTATCCATATGTTTTAAAATCTTTCTTTATATTGCATTTACATTATTGTTTTATATTGAAGTGAGTTAAGTTGAGACTAGGTATGTTCCTTCAGTTCTTTTCAAGCTTATGTCTTGTTTTAGTATTCCTCTCGCATGCTCGTACATTCAATGTACTGATGCCAGTTGGCCTGCATCTTTTTATGATGCAAATACAGGTAACTAGGATCACCGTTCAGTGCATCGTTGATCATGTTGAGCTTCAGAGTTGTTGGTGAGACTTCTTGCTTCCGGAGGACCCATTTTTATTGTTTTATCAGTTTAGTTCATTAGGCTTTCGTGGGTCTTGTCCCGACATCAATCTCAGTTGTTAGAGGCTTTACAGACAGTTAGTTGGTGTTGGTTCTTGAGTCTTTCCATTTCAGTTTTTATGTTGAGACTTGAGTTGCCATTTTGGCCAGTACAATGTTGATCTTTAAAACATTCTAAGTTATTTGTTGAGACAGTTTAGTTTCATTGTATTTCAACAGTTTCTTTTATCATGAGTAAGTCTTCCGCTAAGAGTTAAGTCAAGCCAAGGGTTCGCTTGGGGCCAACAATGATTCTCGAGTGCGTGTCCCGCCCAAGGTGTAGGCTCGGGGCGTGAAAAAATGAGTATGAGAATGAGAAGAGTTGTCTTTAATTTTTCAAAATTAGTATAAGGAAACTAAGTATTCACAAGTGTAAACACTTTTACATTTAAAACAAGAGGAAACCTTGATATCTAAACGAGATTATGAGGAGTTTTTGAGCATTATCTCCTTTAAAAGAATCTTTTTAGTAATAATCTCAAGTTAAGGATGACTTATGTTTTTAAACATTGACCATGAGTTATATATATTATTGGGAGTAGTAGTGACCACCGATATTGGGATGGGTTCAGACAACTCACATTCCTCATAAACCATGTAGCCAACATGGGTAAAGGATCATACTTTTTAGATGATTTCTTATTGCTTTTAAGCATAGCTTAGTGGATCCACTTAGTTGAGGAGTTCTATACCCCTGCAAGGTATAGAACAGTTTTAGTAGTGTGGGCTAGACGTTGTATCATCACGTAGATCATAGTGATGGTTGTCGTTGATCGGAGAATAAAATGAGAAAGTTTAGATAAGTTTTAATGTGAATTTTGCAATTATTAGTCTACTTTTCATGTATATAGGGTGGTGAATTCAAGTGTTGACCATGATTAGTAAAAGGGCAACAAGAAAGTCAAAGAAAGAAAAACAAGAGCAAAACTTGAGTAGTTGTTTTTCTGCGCGCCTGCGTGAAACCCAAACTGCTTTTTGGTTCTCCGTGCGCCTGCGTGGAGTTGAGGCGTGAAAACATTAAAAGTAAGGGTATTTTTGGAATTTCGGAGGAAACCCTATGCTATATTGTGTTGGAGCTGGTCCCAAGGAGAATTATCGAGAAAAAGAGCAAAAGGCAATGCTAGGTTACAAAGAAAAGGAGGTGGAAGACGCGGTACACTACTTGAATCCAAAACGGCAGTTGGGATTCAAAATTTGATTACTATGTCTTCTTCATCATCTTTGTTCTTAGTAAACTTATTCTCCTCCATGGAGTAGATTCTTAGAGGGTATTTGACAAACATGTTATATTGATAAATTTATTGGGATTTTGATTTTTCATTCTTATGCTTGAAATTGTGTATGGAAGTTTGAATTGAATTGCAACCTGATTCATTATTTTATTTAATCTAAAGAGGGATATCTTGGTGAATATTTTTGCATAGTTTTGTTGGATTGAATCAATATATTTTCTCTAAAGTAATCGAATGAGCTTGTTGATAATTATTGATTAAAATCTCAAGGAAAAATAGTCGAAGGACATTACTTCCTCAGCTTCCCATGTAGCTTACCTCAACAAACTGAATCAGTCAAGGTCTTATGGAGGAATCAGTTTGTTGAGGAAGCTACATGGGAAGCTGAGGAAGATATGAAGAAGAGATACCCACATCTCTTTGAGTCTGGAAAAATTCCAGATCAAGGTACTAATTCTCTTCTTAGTACTCTTTAATTGATATATTGAATGTGTTAGATTTGCATGTTGGGTATTTGAGCTAGGTGTTAGATGTTACCACCCTTAGTTCTACTTAGACTAATATCATTCGAGGACGATTGTTCCCAAGTGGGAGATATTGTAACATCCCTCCTTAGAAAGAACTAGAATTAGAAAGAACTATTTTAGGAAAGAGTAAATTTGGAAATTTTGGCAAGTTATGTTAAGTATGAGTTTTGGATCAACTTCAAATGACTATAACTTTCAGTATAGGATGATTTAGGTGTCTTATAAGTTATAAAATGAAAGTTCTTGGAATCCTCTTTCCAACACCACCGAGTTTGCTAAATTTTGAGCTCGTATGAGGGAGATATGCTTGTTTGAAGTTGGGCTGTCCAGATAAGGAAAGTTACCCGTATTTAAGAGGGGTATTTTGGTCTTTTCCTTACCCAATAAGATTTAAGCGAATTTTGGTAATACTTAGGGGTCTAAACTGATTTGGTTCAGTTTTTCAAATCCTAATTTACGCTAGGGTTTTGAGAAAAGTTCAAGAAGAGGAGAAAAGAGAAAAGTCAAGGCGTTCTTCAAGATTTCTTGCAAATTCAAAGGTTGTTTATCCAAGGATTTGATCCTAAGAGGTATGTGAGTTCTCATAGTATTGGGTTCGTTCACCGACATGCCAATCATGTTATTTTCAGCGCAATTTCGTTCTTGAATTTGAAGATTTAGAGTTCTTAATAAGCTTCTTGAAGTTCATTCATAAATCTTGATTGATGGGGTTGTTGATGAGTTCTTGATATAATTTTTAGTGTTTTGAATATAGTTTTGAGTGGATTATCGTATACTAATGTTGGGTATTCGTATCTAAGTGATTGGGGAAGAAACCATTCGATTCTAGGCGAACTGGGGTTAGAAAACGAGTAAAAAAATTGTCAGAAAATTTGGGCAGGGGCATGGGGCATCGCGCCACTCAGTGCGCCCCACTTTGTGCTCTGTAGTTTGGGGCCTGGCGCCCTGCGCCAGCCAGCGCATCCCAACTACACTTCAGTAGTTCAGGGGCTGGCGCCCAGCGCCACTCAGTGCGCCAGGGTTGCGTGCCCCGTCTTGTCTTCAGTTGTTTAACCCGTCTGGGTTCCTTTAAAGTATTCCTTCAATCCCTATTGATTCTAATCACTCTAAACTACTTCTAAACATATAGAAATCATTCATAAACATGAATCATAACCTTGAATCCATAAATTCAAATTCAAGGTAGATCTAAGAGTCAAGTCTTGGTAAAAATTCATTAGTTGAAATTTTGATAGTGTGTGATTATGTAGCACCAAGTTAATTATGTTATGTGTTAAGCCAGTATTACCTACCAGAGTAGAATTGGTGGAGGGCGTATAAGTTGTGTAGTTGTCATATTTTATATATGATACTGGAAAGTGTTTATGTAAGATGATAGGGGTAATATAATTCGAATAGCGAAGCAACTAAATCCTATATGAAACAATAGAAACAATATTTGCACACTTTCGAGTCCTTTGAGAAGTCTTTTGCAAACCTTTTAAGATTGTTTTAAGACTTGAGCATTTGAGTTTGAGGAAGAGTAAAGTTGCATTCATTTTCTTGAAAATGATATACGGGAACTAAGTATTCCAGGAGTAAATGTTTTCACATTTAAGCAAGAGAGGAAACAACGATTTCCAAAAGAGAGTTTACGAGCAGCTTTAAGTACCATCTCTTTTAAGAGAAAGATTTTGAGTAATAATCTCAAACCACAGAAAGAGGAAATGTTTTCTTATGAGCTATGTATATTTTAGGAGTAGTATTGAGCACTGATATGGGGGAGAGTTCATAGAACTCATAGCCCCCATATGTAGCCAACGTGGGTAGAAAGAGTCATACTTGATGAGCCTCCTTGCTTCCGAAGGATCCCTTGTTTACTTTCAGTCATTTCATTTTGTTAGTAGCATGTCGTGGGTCTTGTCCCAACGTCAATCTCAGTTAGTACAGGCTTAATAGATAGATAGACATAGTTCATGAGTCTTGTTCATTTCAGTTATTGATGTCTAATACTTGAGTTGTCATTTTGGCTAGTGAATATTTCTTTAAATATTCTGAGTAGTTATTTGAATTAAAGCTTTACTTTTAAAGTTATTCTATGTTGAGTAAGTCTTCCGTTAGTAGTTAAGCCAGGTCAAGGATTCGCTTGGGGCCAACAATGGTTTTCGAGTGCCGGCCACATCCAGGGTGTAGGCTCGAGGCGTGACAGTTTATTCATCCCCCTTCGAACACATTTACTTATTATAGTTTCACATTACATGTTTGTGTATTTAAAGGTCGACTCAAAACATGTTCAAACCATCTCAAATGACCTTCACACATTTTATCCTTAATGCATGCCACTTTCACCTTCTAAGTAATGTGGTCTTTTCAAATCTTATTTAATTTTAAATTTAAATATATTTTTTCTTGAACATATTTATTGTGTTTTTTTAGAAATTAATTAAAAAATGGAATATAATTCTATATATGAATAGCGAAAAAATCAATGCTTTTGGATTTTATTTGTGGATATGTCACATAACTTAAATGGTATTATTTTAATCTGACAAATTACCCATTATGGCATTAGTGGGGTTCATATTTACTTGCAAGTGAGAGTCGCACTAGCCTATTACAAACTGTAGAATTGATGTGCATCACTCAAGTCATTGATGCTTTCAAAATTGATCAAACAGGTGAACTTGATATATTCTTAGATATTTTTTAGAGCTTATTTTTTAATTAAGTTAGTTTCTGGACACGTGCAACCACCTGTGTTGCACGTGTATCTCAAGTTATTATGTACAAGATATTACATAATCATCTAAGATTATTGCAACACATATGGAGTAATAAAAGACAAATTTTTAAAAAAAAATCATGAATGTGATACTTTTTTAGCTATTTGATCATGCTCATGACAACACTACACTAGTAAGTTATGTGGGCTGGAGAAGAAAAAAATGGGCATTAACAATTTTATTAGGGAAATTAAATGGACAAATTTGAATATTATTATTATTTAATTTAGATGGTGGGACTTTTAAAAATAAGGATTCAAAAGAATGTGAAAAGACATAAAATCAGTATTTATTTTCAATTGATTTTCTTATTTTTTATTACAATGTATATTTTCAATTTTTGCATAAAATTATTCTAAGAGTATATATATATATAAATTATTGTGAAATTATCAATTACACACATAAATCATGTGTCACTAATTACCTAATAAAGAAACATGCACACACGTCTATACTAGATAAAAAAAAAAGGTTTAAATATTTGATTTCATGTTATTCTATCAAACCCAAATTGATTGGACTTCATTATTATATTCCTATAAGGCTATACTGATAGTATTCATGTCAAGCACGGTCTTTTGAAACCACTTCCTTTTATGTTATTTTAGGTTTATTCATTCCCCTTCGAACACATTTACTTATTATAGTTTCACATTACATGTCGGTGTATTTAAAAGTCGACTCAAAACATGTTCAAACTATCTCAAATGACCTTCACACATTTTATTCTTGATGCATGCCACTTTCACCTTCTAACTAATGTGGTCTTTTAAGAAAAAAAATTAAATTTTAATTTTTAATTTTATATAGAATATAATTTTAAATTTAAATATATTTTTCCTGACCATTTTTACTGTGTATTTTTTAGAAATTAATTCAATGCTTTTGGATTTTATTTGTGGATATGTCACATAACTTAAATGGTATTATTTTAATCTGACAAATTGTCCATTATGGCATTAGTGGGGTTCATATTTACTTGCAAGTAAGAGTCGCACTAGCCTATTCCACACTGTAGAATTGATGTGCATCACTCAAGTCATTGATGCTTTCTGAATTTGATCAAACAGGTGAACTTGATATATCCTTAAATATTTTTTAGAGATTATTTTTTAATTAAGTTAGTTGATGAGTTCATAAATTGGATTCATTTAGGAATTTATTTTGATAAGAATAGTGTCCTCGAATGTTTATTTTATCTAAATATCTTATGAAAACTCTTAAGTTTCAGGTATTTGATGTTTTAGTGAAAGCATGGACACTTAGGCGCAAAAAGGAACAAAAAGGCTGAAAAGAACGAAGAAGCTGAAGCTCCAGCATCGCCAAGCACACTTGGCGATTCGCCGAAGGGATTTACTCCGTCCTTTCTTCCAGTACGCGAAGCCCTGAAGGAGAAGGATCAAAATGGCGATGAAAGGAGCAGTCGGCGCTTCGCCGAATAGTTCCGCGAAGCAGTACTATACCGCCCAATGGTCCAGAACGTGAAGATGCGGAAGGCAAGCACGAAACGACGATGAGACAGACGAAGGGAGAGTCGCCGAAGTCATTCGGCGATATCGACTAACTTCGCCGAAAGATCCGCCAACGCTATTTTCTGAAGTCTATAAATACTGAACTTGTTATTAATTTTTAAAGAGTCGAACATTTATTTTACTTTCCAGAATAGAATAGTACTATTTTGATATTTTTCTCTCAAGTTCGGAGAGAGTTTTTGGGAGACTTGAAGAAAGAAGGATTTCATCTTCCCCAAGTTGGAAGTGGGTCTACTCCATTCTTCTTACTTTGCTTAAATCAACGTTTAATTTCTTATACCCATTTGTTTTTAGTATCATTTTAGGTGTATTTTGTTATTTCTTGATGTGTGGCTAATAACCCCCATTCGTGGGGTGTGATTTAGCAAATATGTGTTGATATTATTGTTGG
>NW_006239148.1:338123-342351 GCF_000226075.1 Solanum tuberosum | reverse complement strand
TTTTCTTGTTAGTTTTTGTTGTTTTTACTAATTGTGACAAAAACCCCAGTTGATATTTGACACTTTCGTGTCACCCCCTTTAATTTATCATGTTTTTATTCGTTAATGTCTTTAGCTACGACTAGTTAGAGCTTAATTTTATTTTTCTATCAATTCTCAAAATCACTCCCTTGGGACATGACCCCAACATTTAGTTGGGTTACTAAACTATCGACGATCGTAGACACTCATACCGTAGGTTAGTGTAGTTGGTCACGATAAGAATCATTAGTTTTTGGACACATGCAACCACCTGTGTTGCACGTGTATCTCAAGTTATTATGTACAAGATATTACATAATCATCTAAGATTATTGCAACACATATGGAGTAATAAAAGACAAATTTAAAAAAACAAAACATGAATGTGATACTATTTTAGCTATTTGATAGTTAAGTTCAAAATATGTAAATATGATATCTCACAATTGAATAAAAATACTTTAATGTTCATGCTCGTGACAACACTACACCAGTAAGTTATGTGGGTTTGAAAAGAAAAAAATGGTCATTAACAATTTTATTAGGAAAAGTAAATGGACAAACTTGAATCTTTATTATTATTTAATTAAGATGGTGGGACTTTTAAAAATAAGGATTCAAAAGAATGTAAAGAGACATAAAATCAGTTTTTATTTTCAACTGATTTTCTTATTTTTTATTACAATGTATATCTTCAATTTTTGCATAAAATTATGGTAAGAGTATTATATATATATAACAATAATGTTAAATAGAATGTGAATTCATTATTTATAATCTATCTTATTCGATATAGTCACAACTCTTAAATATTATGACTTTATAAGAACATTTTCGTGATTTCATTTTTAACTTGGAGGCTTCTAACTTTTAATAATGGATGTATATGTGTATGTGTTTGTATATTTTTATGACACATAGAAGTTGTGCATATGACCATTTTATATGAAGAATTCAGAGTCTTCCTCATTGTACCAAATAAGTCAAATAGGTAAATTATTTTATTTAAAATATTTAAATTTTACTTGATTTTGAATACTTACGAGTTTGAAAGTGAGATATTTTTTCTTCTTAGAATGTCGAGATCTCACCCTAGATCCCTCCAATGCCCTTTATGTATCCAGTTAATTTACACTTATCATGAATTCATGATTTATAATCTATCTCATTCGATACAATCACAACCATAGATAGACATAATAGAAGGTTCAAATAGATTGAGTTTAACATCACCGCCTATACTTGCACTACCAACACAAAATGCTGGATTCCTGATAAATGAGAAATATGTCTTACGAGAACCACCATTATATCATGACCATCCAATTATACCTAACATTGGTGGCGGGCGCGTGCCTTTAAATCGTGAGGCACAAATGCAATTGTCAACAAAAAGCAATCAAGTCAAAGTTCCAAGTTTAATTGATATAGGTATACTAAATTCCTTTTAAGTTCCTCACAGAACCCTAATTTATTTTATTTTTAAGTTGCAAACCATCACTCATCTAATTAAAAATATTAATCCCTTTTCCCTAATTTATATGACATAGTTTGAAATTTGAGAGTCAATTTTTTTATTTCGACTATGTCTTCAAACATACAATTTGTAATATTTAAAAAATAAAACTATTTTTCATATTTAGAAATTATATAAAAAGTAATTTAAATCACAAGAATTTAAATTTTAAAATATTTAAAAAGTATACCAACAAATCACGGTCAACTTTTCTTTGTTTGACTTTCAAAATCTAAATTATGTCGTATAAATTGAGATATAAGGAGTAATTAATTAAAATCACTAATAAAAATTCTAATTAGATTGGGTGGATGAAATTAGCCGCGTGGAGTGTCATGAGGCACTGTTTTAAAAGCGAAAATGGAGCCTGAACAAGATGCATCATTAACTAATCATCACAGTGTGTTTTATTACAAATAGTAATTTAGGTTGATAAAGAAAATAATATATATAACTATGGTGAAATTATGAATTACACACCTAAATTATGTGGAGGTCCTATTAACCCCCTAAACTTATTTTTTTCATAGTATTACCCCGTCACTAATTACCTAATAAAGAAACATGTGCGTACCTATTTTATTTCATATGATTCCTTCAAACCCAAATTGATCACACTTCATTATTATATGCATATAAGGCTAGCTATACTGATAGTATTGATGCAAAGCACGGTCTTTTGAGACCACTTCCTTTTATATTATTTTAGATATATACATCCCCATTCGAACACATTCACATATTAAAATTTCACATTTACAAGTCGATGTATTTATAGGTCGACTCAAAACATGTTCAAACTATCTCAAGCGGCCTTCACACATTTTATCCTTAAATGCATGCCACTTTCACCTTCTGATTAATGTGATGATTTGAAATCTTATTTAATTTTAACTTCATATAGAATATAATTTAAAATTTCAATATATGTTTTCCTGACCATTTTTATTGTGTATTTTTTTAGAAATTAATTGAAAAAGGGAAATAATTCTATCTATGAATCGGAAAAATTTTAATGCTTTTGAATTTTATTTGTGGATATATCATATAACTTTAATGATAGTATTTTAATCTGACAATTTACCCATTATGGCATTAGTGGGGTTCATACCTACTTGCAAGTAAGAGTCACACTAGCCTATAATAATTTGTAGAATTGATGTGCATCACTCAAGTCATTGATGTTTTCTGAATAGATTAAACAGGTAAACTTGATCTATCTTTAGATATTTTTAGATTTTATTTTTTAATTAAACTAGTTTCTTGATACGTGCAACCATGTGCGTTGCACGTGTATCTCAGGCTATTTTGGACAAGATATTACATAATCATCTAAGATTATTGCAGCACATATTGAGTAATAAAAGACCAATTTTAAGAAAAACTTTCATGAATGTGATACCTTTTTCGCTATTTCATAGTTAAAATCAAAATATGTGAATATGATATCTCAAATTTGAACAAAAATACTTCATTGTTCATGCCCATTACAACACTACATGTAAGTTGCGTGGGCTTGAGAAGAAAAAATGGTCGTTAAAATTTTTATTAGGGAAAGTAAATGGACAAACTTGAATCTTTATTTTTATTTTTATTTAATTTAGATGGTGGGCTTTTATGCAATAATCTGAAAGATCATTTTTTTAAATTTCATAAAATTACCATTTTACCCCTCCTAATAGTTGTCCCGAGTCATTTATGACCAATCAGTGAAGTTGTTTTGGGAATTTTTGAACTATTTGTTTAACTATAGTTAATAAATTGACGGATAATTTTTAGATAATTAATTTAGTTGATAATAATTGGCCAAGTCTAAAATTTATTTAAGACCCTATACCATTTGACTTATATAAATTAAAATAAGTGAGGATGGAATTCATAACTCAAAACCTGCCGGAACATCTCCGTAAGGACTCGAGGGAATCAAATATAAGGTATAACCCCAACCTTAATTCTTGTTATTTTGTATATGGACAGATGGTCAATTATTGTTAATGATACTAGTATTCGTACCCGTGCGTTGCGCGGATATTTTTTAATGTCATAATTTTAAATTTAAATTTATTTTTAAAATTTATTATTCACTTGTTAATATATTTTTTAAATAGTTATGGTAATATATTATAACTATTTATATAATTACATTAATTAAATGCTTTAGTATGCAATTTTATTTGTTATAATATTATTCTAATAGCTATGATCAACTATGTTTTTAGTTTTCGAAATATTAATAGTGAACTATTAATAAAGCCATTATTTTCTTTTTAAAAAATCAAATTCTAACTTTTCATATGAATTGTTTGAGACCATAAAAGTAAAAATAATTTTAAATATTATATGTATTAATGTATGTATAATTCAAAAACTGCAAATTTCAAAAATATCATTTACAAATACTAAATATAATTAAGTGTTGATTATGCAATAATGAGAAATAGAAAGACAAAGTAGAAAATTATAGACTTATACTAATACTAATAAAATAAATTATAAATTATTTTATTTATTTTAAAAAACATCAAAAGTAATAAAAAAAAAGTAATATAGCACGACCTTACCATCAAAATGGATCCTTTCATAAATTTCATATCAATTTGAAAAATAAATTAAAAAGGCAATAATAATAAAAGGGAAAAGGGTCAAAAATACCCCTCAACTTTGTTTTATTGTTTGACTATACCCTTACCG
>NW_006239148.1:323198-337440 GCF_000226075.1 Solanum tuberosum | reverse complement strand
TATATATATATATATATATATATATTAATTAATTTATATAATTTTTGTACGTTGATATTTCTCATATTTATCTTAGTTGATATAAGATTTATGTCACTTTTAAATAATTAAAAAGAATTATTATAATTTATTTATTTTACCTTCCTCAATGAAAATCTTGGATCCGGGTTCTCTCAATTTCTCGTCTCTCCATTTTCTCCAAGTTCTAGCTTGGATTGGAGACACATGTCATGGTTTAGAACTAATGGTTGAGATCCAATTAATTAAAGCAAAGTCCTAACCATAGTTATTTACTTTCATATATTTACTTCTTAAATATTTTGCAATCCAACAATTCTAGCTATAGATTTACATTGTATTTTTTCTAAATATAATTAAAAGAATTTCTTTTCTTAATTACTTGAATAATTTTTTACTGATATTTTACTTTTTTTCCCTAACATTTTTCATTTCTCAAATAATATTTGCCAAATAAAAAAATTAAAATTTGTGATCTGACGTTTTTTTTATTTATTTTAAGAGTAAAATAATTTTGTCACTCAACTTTAAATTTTTATTTTTCCCTAAATGGAGTTCATATTTCTCTATAGACACTGTAGCTCTTAATATTCTAATTAGAATATTAAGAACGTTTAACTATATTATAATTCTTTTTAAAAAAAGTAAAAATATTTAGTAAAAGTTTTAAATATGTATGCAGGGCAGTAAAGAAACTATATATATATATATATAAAGTGATAGTTTTTATTAATGTTAAATTTGGAATCTGTCATGAACAATTATAATTAAATTTTAAAAATTCAAAAAGTTGGATAGCAATAAAGAGAAAAAATGGATCTTGCATTTAGAAATGTGATTTGTTCAGTTTTTTATTTATCAATTGATGAGTTTAAAAATCTATATATCTATATAAAGCTGGAAATAGGCAAAGCTGAAGTGGCATGCCTTATTGATTAGTATTGCTATTTATCTATTTTCCCATAATTTTGAATTTTTTTCATCATTTTTCTATTCAATAATCTTTTTTTTAAAAAGTAACTTCCTTTCCTCATTATTAGCATTTAGCATAATGAACAATTAAATTAGGAAATTATTTATTGCTTTAGCCCACGCAGCATCGGTTACTTCTTGATGCTTTTAATCACCAGTAATTAATTGGCAGCATTCATTTACTTATTCATACTCTATTTTCGCATATATATACTCCTTATATCTTTCATTTGAGGTCTAAGGTAAGTATTTTTCTCTTTTCTTTTATTTTTTTTATTCATGATTCATAATCCTTAATTTTTAATCTATATATATATTATCATCATCTTATAACAGGCTAATCAATATGGAGTTTTTTTTATGTGAAGAGGCAAGTCAGATCTTTTTTTTAATCAGTGTCATTGTTATTTAAGTTTTTGCAAGACTATATCATAATTTTTGTGATTTAAGTGTATTTTTGAAGTTGTTAATATATATGTATACCCATCTCTCTCTCTCTCTCCCTCTCTCAATCTATACACTATCAAAGTTTGGTATAGACAAAGTGATGTGATATCTCTCTATCACCAATAAATTATTCATCTTTTTTCTTTTTTTATTCGGATTTTTTTTTCATTTTTACTTTATTATTGCAATTCAATAAAAGGCAATGCAAAAGTGTAAAGGAAAACGAACATTCATATCTATATTATATAGAAAATCTATATAGCATAAGTTGGATAAAAAAAAAAAGGTGACGTAAAACTTATTTTTAGTGTAAAAAAATAAATTGTTTCCTTAGATTTGCAGGAAAACGTATGGATCATTTATTGCTCATTACTGTTACTTATTATTTGTCCTTATTACTTTTTCTGCATGTAACATCTCCTCAAGTCTCTCTTAATTTTCTGTTTTAATTATTTTTTATTGATAATTGTAATTACCTTAACAAATATCAAGCAATATTTCAAGATTTATATAAGTCCACATCTCAACACACAAATCGCAATTGCAAGATTTAAATTTGTGTGCATCATTTTGCTCAATTTAATTAATATAAGAGCTTTTTACTTTTATCTCTTAATTATCAATACACAATGTAAAATCTCAATATCGCTATATATAATTCGTATTTAACAGAGTTTGTATGAATTTCTAACTCTTTCGCATACGTCTATGAGAATCTGATGAAAAAATACATTGTTCAACGCCTTTTCGAAAATAATAGCAATTGATGTCGCACGAAACTAATTGGTAATAACATCGACATTATGCGACTAAAGATAAAAAAGAAATGGAAGAAAGAATACTTAAATTAAATAAAAATATTTGGTAAAAGCTTTAAATATGTATGCAGGGCAATAAAGAAATTATATATATATATATATTGAAAGTGATAGTTTTTGTTAATGTTAAATTTTGAATCTGTCATGAACAATTATAATTAAATTTTAAAAATTCAAAAAGTTGGATAGCAATAAAGAAGAAAAAATGGATCTTGCATTTAAAAGTGTGATTTGTTCAGTTTTTTATTTTTCAATTCGGATCTTAAAATCAATTTATTTAATTTGAAATTATCTTTTAGCGTTATCTTTTACCTTTAAAATTTCAATTATTTTTTCCACGTTCCTTTTCTTTATGAATGAATATGGATAATATATTATAAATAGTTCTCCGCAAATTTCAAAAATATCATTTACAAATACTAAATATAATTAGTTTTAAAATGTATATTTTACCGCATTAATAACATTAAATGTGCATTTGTGTTAACATTGCCATGTGGACTTCTTTTAAGAAATAAAACTTTGCAATTCATTTTTAAAATCAATATAAAAAATATCTGTTTTTCAAAAATAATAATGATAAATTTAAATCTAATTCTTTAAAATTTCCAAGTGGTAAAATTTGGATTTTGTCCCTAATACATTATTTTTTTTCGTTTTAGAAAACATGGGAAGTTATATTATTTTTTAAAATAAAAATTTGAACTCAACCGTATTTTCAGTTTTTTTTTCCTTTTGTGTTTGTAATTTTAATTTTTAAAAACACCACAAAAAATAGATTATTTAAATAATTAAAAAATAATAGTAATAATCTTTATTTATTATTATTAAATTAACTAAATTAATTAAAACTCGAAAATAAAATCCTATTTTAATTAGTTACCTATATATTAGTAATAACTATTTCCCTCACCCTAACTCAAAATTAAAAGATTACTCGCAAATTTTATTAATCAACTATCATTACGTGTTTTTTTTTTCAAATACAATTTTGCAAATTAATTGTTTTAAAAGATTGCAAACATAAAATTAAGATTTTATTATCTTCAAATGACATTTTAAGACAAAATTAAAATTATTTTAATTGGATTTATTTATGACTATGTAGAGAAAAGGTGTATGTGAGTAGTTGAATAATTTTAGGTAACCATTTTTAAATTAAAAAAAATACAGCTTGACATGTTTCATTTTTATTTTTTTTACGTGGGAATTTGAATTCTGTATTTTATATTTTTTAAATTTTAATTTCTAATTTCAATTTTTCTGTTTACAATTCCGCCACCGAACAAATTTACTTTTTTAAAAAATATGTATATTTTTTTAAAATAACCTTACAAAAAGACATATTTATATTATTATTATTATTATTATTATCCAAATTAAATATGTGATAACTTCCCACAAAAAAGGGAACCACACCCTCTTAGATCTTTATCATTTAAAACTAATTAACTTCTCAATTTTAAATCTAAATAATTTTATAAAAGACTTTTAAAAAGAAGATAATTCTTTATTATTATTATGATAATGATAATTTTACTCATTACATTCTCTTCAAGTAAAATCTTTGTATATTTATTTATTATTTTTAAAATAACCATGATTATGTAAACTGCAATCAAACTTTCTAGTTTCTGTCATCTATTTTATCTTCTTTAGTCTCAAAAGAAGAAATAAAAAAAGCAAAGCAATATCAATCATTGCATCTCTTTCATCATCCATATAAACGAAAGAAAAATCTGAAAATTAATCCAAAAATATAAAAGATATAAGCATTAATAAAAAGTCAAAATAAAATTTATAGATAAAAATCATATGTTCTGTTGATTTTTTTATGACGATGGTTACACACTAATAGAAAATTGAAAATTAAGAAAATTTCAATACATACCTAATATTTGTGGATACACTTCAAGCACGAAATTTCTTTCTCTATCATATATCAAATAGATCTATGATTTGGCCTATAATAAATTTCATACCTGTAAATCTTTCTACTTTTTTGTTGCGTTAAAAATTATAGGAGTTGTATGCTTGTTTTCTTCGGTAAACAATCCTATACATGCCAAAATATAAAAAGAAGTGATGAGGATTGATTCATGAGCTTTTCAATACCAAAATATGAAAAGAAGTGATAAAAGTTGATGATTACCTTGACAAAATGAAGTTTAGGATTTCTTTGCATAATGGAGAGTAAATCCCTTTCACCAAATGCTTAAAGATTGATGAAATTTAAAAGTGATTAGTTATATTTAATTTTTGACTTTATATAAGCTTTAAATAATTAATACATCCATAACTTATTTATTTAATTGGGTTGTTTAAAACTTAAAATTCAAAATTCAAAAATCAAAATGAATTAATTAGTAGTTATCTAATCCTAATTTTTAGCTACGTGGCAAAGAAGTTTTAAAACTCCTTTATTTAGTTGGATAAATGTTTTTTTCTAAAATAAAGATTAATTCATTTTTAAAATTATAACTTTTATAAGCGTAATATTTTGTAATTTTTTGCTAGTAATATTTTGTAATTTTTTGGTTAATATAGTGATTTTTTTTTGTATTGATAATTATCAGCATTATTATTGCAACATTTATATAATCAAATTTAATTATTTTTAATCCTTTTCTTGATTTATTTTTCTTATTCTTTTTTATTTTTATTTCAAATTGAAAAGTATCCTTACCTTTTGAACAAATCTTTATTCATTGTGCATGTAGCATTATTTCAATCAACATATTTGTTAGTAGTTAATATTTTTTTGTTCCTTCTATGAAATTATCTTTTTATTATTTTTTTTGTTAAAGATTATGAAGTATTAGTATCCTTTAAAAATTATTTTTGATAATAATAATAATATGTGAACTTTAAATATTGTCTTTAATTTGAATTCAATAACTCTAAAATTTTGTAATAAGAAGCAAGACACTTACAAAGAATTGTGCTCCTCTTATGCTTCGTCTTGCTTATGCTCTCTTCCACATCTAAACTTGTGTTCTTGTTGTAGCTAAAATGATAGTTATTTTACGAAAAATGGGTACATCAACATTAACAATCAACTCCTTAATTATTAATAACTTTAATAAGTTTTTGATAATGTGAAACTATTAAGAAACACTTACATGATGCTTCTTTCCATAGTTAATAAAGTTAGTAACACATGTAAAACTTAATCCCATATAACTTGCAAAATCTTGAATACGGTTGCAAATCTAAAAAATGAATAACAAAATATACAAACCGAACTATATATCAAAAACTACAATTCATAGAAAAAACAAAAAAGAAGTATGCAGAACTAAAGGGAGTAACTGATATACATACCAAAAAGACTCAGTGACATTTTAATATCTTGGCACTAAGAAAATCATGAAAAGCATTTACATTCATATTTTTATTTTTTATTTTTTAATTAAAAGTTAGATCCCAGGGATCTTTTTATTAAAATGGAGAAAAGAGGTGGCTCAAAGCCCAATCCGAAAAAATAAAAAATAAAGGACACTAGGAATTAAAAAAAGAAAAAAAGAAAAAAATAAAAAACAAGAAGACAAAGAAAACATTAGGAAAGTGCATCCACTTAGTACTCGTTCTTCTTCCCTGGCTTCCTTCAGTCATATTTTACATATTTACATTCATATTTTGAGTGATTAAATACATATTTATATTATTATTATTATTATTATTATTGTTATTATTCAAATTAAATATGTGATAACTTCCCACAAAAAAGGGAACCACACCCTCTTAGATCTTTATCATTTAAAACTAATTAACTTCTCAATTTTAAATCTAAATAATTTTATAAAAGACTTTAAAAAGAAGATAATTCTTTATTATTATTATGATAATGATAATTTTACTTATTACATTCTCTTCAAGTAAAATCTTTGTATATTTATTTATTATTTTTAAAATAACCATGATTATGTAAACTACAATGTAAAATCTTCAATGTAAAATCTTTCAAATATGTTATATAATTAAAATTTATTTTTTAAAATAAATAATTTAAATATTAAAATTTGAAAACTTCCAAAAAAAGTGGAAGAAGAAGAAAAAGTTCTAAAACGTTAAAAGACAGTTTTTTTGTAGTGATTGAAATTTTATTTTTAGATTTTTATATTTTAAATTAATTTAATAATTAATAAATTCTTTTTTGTGGTGCTGACACGTGGCACTTTTTCTTCTCCTTTTATATATAGATAGATTGTAATGTGGAGTTGAGGGGAAAAGGGATCAAATTTTGTAAACTTTGAATGGCAATTCCTTTTTGTTGCTCGTAGTCTTTTATGCCCGGGGGACAAACTTTTAATGCTTATATTGGTAATGGTGACTATAATTTGTATATGATTAGTCAATCATTATTTTAATTATATTAGAATGGATTTACAATAGGTTTAGGTTACGTATGTTATTTATTTTGTAAGTTAAAGTTAGGGATTCCTTAAAGTTACTAGACGCATTTTGGTTTCGGTTTTTGGGACTTCTTGTGGTTATTATTTTACAATACAAGTTTGACATATTGAGTCAAGTAACTACATATTGAGTGCATCGTATTATATTACATTTATTAGAGTTATGTCATTTTGAGGAATTAAGACTTTATTCTAGGCTTGAAATTTGTAAAATATGAAAATTGATATGTTAATTGGCATCAAGATTAAGAACCCGATTACTCTTTACTCTTATTTGGGAGATTCTCTAACCGACAACCATCACTACGAGCTATGTGATGATACAATGTCTCTCCCATGCTGCCAAAACTGTCCTATACCTTGCCGGAGTATAGTGTTGGGTTATGAAGGTGATTAGGGCGTCATGCAGAAGCTTACAATTGCAAATCATATGGTTGGTAAATCAGGCAACAATAACTTATACTAAAAACATAATATTATTATATAAAAACTAATATAAAAGAAAAATATTATAAATTGTTGAGCGAATAAATATCCCTATACACTAAACTCTTAAACGTCTACATTGTGAAAGTTATTGTGTTTTTATGAGAAGAGGAGTCTTCTATTTATAGGATTTCATACGTTTCCTCTAAGGAAAGAATAAACCAAATATGGAAGCTTTCAGAAAAAGTTTAAGCATTTATGGTATTACTTTAACTTTTCTTTTAAGGAAAAAATAAACTTCAAATAAGGTAAGAAAATCAAGGCAAAAACCTAACAAATCTCCCCTTTTGGTTGAATTTTCTTGACAAAACTTGATCCATCTTCTTCGCATGCATGATAATCTTCGTTCTTCACATAGTTTTCATCATTGCTGCTTGTAATGGTTAAAAATAAAGTTTAAAATATATGAGTTAAAAATGGTTTAAACATATTTTATTTTTATTTTCAAAGATGCAGCAACAGTAAACTCTTAAACATCTACATTGTGAAAGTTATTGTGTTTTTAGTGTGAGAAGAGGAGTCTTCTATTTATAGGATTTCATACGTTTCCTCTAAGGAAAGAATAAACCAAATATGGAAGAGAATTATATTTTCCTTTCAGAAAAAGTTTAAGCATTTATGGTAATACTTTAACTTTTCTTTTAAGAAAAAAATAAACTTCAAATAAGGTAAGAAAATCAGGGAAAAAACCTAACATATAGAACACCTCAACCAAGTGGACCTACTAAAGCTCTACTCGAAAGCAATAAGGAGTCATCTAAAAAGTATGATCCTTGACCTATGTTGGCTACATGGTTTATGAGGAATGTGAGTTGTCTGAACTCATCCCCATATCGATTCTCAATACTACTCCCTATAAATATGTACTCATGCTCAAATGTGTAAAACATACTCTTTCTCAATTTGAGGTAATTGCTCAAAATATCATCTTAAAAGAGGTAACTGCTATGAATTTACTCTGAACTAATTACTCATTTAGAAATTAAAGTTTCTATTCTCTCAATGTAAAAATGATAAATTTGGGATCAATAGTTCATTTAAACTTTATTCAAAATGTCTCTTTAACCTTTCCTCAAAACTCCTCTTTACTTTCTCATAAAATCAATTAAAGATAAATGTTTGGTTAAAAAGATTCTCAACAACAACTCAATGAATACTCATGCTGAAAAATAGACATGAACAATAAACTCAAAAATCTCAATGCATAATATATAGCAACTCAAAAGTTAGAAATAGCAAATCATAACTCAACAGCTCATCTCAAGAATACTTAAAACTAAGGATGGAACCACAAATTACCCTTTTACTAATAGAAAGTAGATGTATGGAGTGAGGACGAATTCAGTCCATCACTATGATACCCTTACATACCTGGGAAGAACAAAGTTCTTGGCGAAATCGACGAAATTCGAAGAACGATAGAAAACCCTAGTTTTTCTTCTCCTAAATCCTTGCTCTAAGCCTTTGAAGTGTTAAAGAATGTAAAATAATGTTTTAACACTATTTAGACCCTTAATTAGGTGAAAAGGGTCGTGGTTTAGACTTAGAAGGGGTGAAAAAAGACCAAACTACCCCTCTTTAAAACTGATGAAAAACCTTCTACAGGTCTATCTACGGTTCGTGCTTTGTTCTACAGACTGTAGATCCCATCCTTTTTGGGCTCAAAAGTCCATTCTACGGGTCAAAACAATGGCACGTAGTAGTTCTTACGGCCCTTAGAATGGATCTGTAGGAATTGTATCAAAAAATTCAGACTTTCTGAAGTTTTCGACAGTTTGACAGTACGGGTCATAGTTCAATCTATGGCCCGTAGGTTGGATCCGCCGTTCATAGACTCAGAAAACTCTAAGATGACAGTCTCTATTAAAATGGTCATAACTTTTTACTTTGAACTTGAAATGAGGCAAGCCTGATGGAGTTATAAAGAGACTCAAACATCTTGATAGGTCATGGGCCACCTACTTTATTATGTGCTAGGAGATATGATCATTAGAAGTTGACCTAAGTAGAATCTTATGTCAAAACTTAATCGGTAATGAAGATTTCAACTCAACTTTGTGCTAAGGGGTTCTTGTGACCTTAAGTCATATCCAAATCTATTCGAGCACCAAAGAAATGACCTATACACATATGAACAATTTAAGAATCACCCGATACGATTTAACATGCTAATGAAGAATGGTTCGTGTCCATCCCTACTACGGGAGTATATCAATATATCATTGATAACGATAATAACAAATGAATTTAGGTATGATAGGAACAATTCATGAAGATACCCTTGATCTAGTAAATTCCTTACTCAACAAATTTTGTTAATGTTCTTTCAATTCCACTGAAGCATTTCAATATGAATGGATAATATAGGTTGAGTGTCCAACTCTAATTTAATATTAAATTTGATTTCACGATGAAGTGGAACACCTCCAACAACTCTTTCACTACTGGAACTCATTCTAAATGAGATATATCAGTACTAGTATCACTAATACAAGCCAATTAGGTGAGGCATCACCTTTTATTTACAATGTACTGAGACTTTAGAAACAAAAATATCTTTCTCGAATAGGTACTGAGAATGTCCTTCCAATTCAACTTATAAATACTTGACATATGTGGGATTATTATCTTGGCCTAATATTATAAACTACAGGATAGGAAGAAATTCAATCTAAATCCAATATGTTGTTGAAGTCTACCATATTTTGAATAGTTAAATTTTCCATGTGTCATGTACTATCAAGTCAACAACAAAATATCGATGTAATCGATCTACCACTAAGAACTATCTAGAGGTGTAAAAATATGTACAGACATAGGAGAAGAGCCGCAAACATATTTTAATCTGAAATAAAATACATACTTACATAAAATGAAGTAGATCCACGTTCGAAATAAAACTATAGCCGATTAGAAGCATGTCGAAAAATACTTTGGTCAACCTTGACTACTGCAATATAGTTAGTTATTTGTTGATGTAATATTACCTACCATCAGTATATTGGTCTATTATTTGTAAAGTAATTCATAACTACTACGCACACGTCTTTGTGAATGTTCTCATATACTTCATACAAGTAGCCCTGCGGAAAATTCTTTGCCTAAAAATCTTTTTCCCTTCTTAGTTTCAACAGTTCGATATCTAAAAGGATCCCACAATATGAATTTCTCAAGATTTACCATTAACCCATCATTTTAAGGGATAAAAAAGAAATCATTTATACAAATTTTGTAACAAGTCTAACCATTATCATTATCCTCTTATTACATCAATTGATCATCCTAATTTTATACTTCTCTTGAAGACATCAACATTATATCATTTCATTACTGAATGCTTCCTTTATTATAAACATGGGTCATGAAACTATCGTAATAAATTCAAGGAAAAAGGGTTCGAAATATATCCCAATTTTGACCGAAATTGTTGTAACAATCTCAAACTTTGGGTAGCACATATTACCTCCTGCACTATTTAATAGTGTATTTAAAGATATATAGGTGTACACATGGACATCATAAATATTGCATCATTATAAATAGTAACTTGTCCAGCTGGACACTTATATATCTTTAAACTACACTATTAAATAGTGCAGGGGGATAATAGGTCCTACCCAAAGTTTGGGATTGTTACAACAATTTTGGTCAAAGTTCGAATATATTTCATACATTTTTCTCTATATTCAAATGAAATTCAAGTATCGTTGTCTAAATCACATCTCGAGCAAATCATTCCTACTATTTTCAACCTCGTTAGTTTCATTCTTTAAAATCAAAAAGCTCATTACTAAGTTATTTTTCTAACCATGTAACATCCGTACTAAACCTCAGAATGTCATCCCCTTTCACTGGGATGAACTTTGAGAATGTTTCCTCACCATTGGTGAGAGAATGGAACAAAGTTTTAACCTTAAAATAATCACATACGCACAATAAGGAATGGAAGAATAAAAGTTTCATGAAGTCCTATATCCTTTTGAAGATAAGTAATGGACGTCTCCACAGTGGTCCGCAAGACTCTACTAGACTCAGCTCTTGTACTCATGATACTGATGAACCTAGGGCTTTGATACCAAATTATCACGATTCAAAAAAATATAAATCGTGATGGTACCTATGTTCCCAATCGATAGGTAAGTCAACTCAATAAGTTAACTAATTCAACTTAAATGTGAAAAGGTAAGTAGCTAGCAAATATCTAAAATACTAAATCTTTTAAAATAAAATATAGAAAAATTGAAATACCACCCTCAGATTTAGTGTCATAACTACAAGAGCTTCCACAATATGATGCAAGTCCAAAACTAAATGACAAGTCTAAATATAAGAAATACCCTGTCTGAATACTACGATAAAATAATAAATTAAGAGTAAATAAAGGTGTGGGTCGCAGAATAGCCAAGCAGCTCACCACTACTTCAAGATTATCCAAATTCATATTCAAAAGCTCCATGAGGTGCACTCATACTCGAGATCTAATCTACACCACAAAAGAATGCAGCAAGTATAGTATGAGTACAAAATCACCTGTACCCAATATATCTTACAGACCGACAACGAAGAAGTAGTGATGAGAGTGTATAAGAATATCATCCTTTAATTTTACAAGACTACATTATACTTATCAATCAAGTTTCATCAAATAAGGATAATCAAATGTCATGTAATGTCCAAAAACCATTGAAGCACATAATCAAACAAGAATGAAGGATGTGATGACATGCAATACAATGCAACACCATGAAATGATATGCCTCAAATACCAAGTACTCTCTCAATCATATATACACGATATTTCTCGAATATACATCGAGAGTTCGTGACCCATGGGGGACTAAAGAGGCCCATATACCAACACAAATGATCTCCGCGTGTTTGTGCGGGTGATCTCAACGCACTATCATAAAATCAAACAATCCCCAGCATGGACGATCTCCAAGTGCTAAACTTATAATCACAAATCGATCTCAACACGGACGATCTTCACGTGTTAGACCTTTACTCATACTCAACCTCATGTCAATACATGTGCACAATATAATATTAATAAAAGGGGGATGATAATGCATCTCAATCAAACAAATGTCAGTATGACATATAATCGCCTTAACTATCACAAATATACGAGTTCAATATAGAAACACAACCACACAAAAGTAACCAAGTCAACAAGACATCAGCTAATATCCATATGTTGTGGCATTCTTAGATTACAGTCTATCATTTTATAATAATAAACTTTTCCTTTATAACACCGGTACTCATACCAATGCCTGTCACATTATTGGTACTGTCACACCCCAACCCTAGGTGAGGCGAACAAGTACCATATGAACACATGCTTTACTAGTGACCTGTGATGAGAAAGTGAACTACTATGCAAATAGATTTACTAATGAGGAGCTACATATACAACACATGTCGACTAACTAAACCGATACATGTGACAAGTAACACTATGAATACAAATGATAGCTTTACAATGTGTACAAAGCTTCTACTAAAATCCATGATTGTACCACTATGAAAATATGCATAGTAAAGACTCTGCAAAGCCCCGAATCAACCTGGAGCTCACCAACAATCGTTGAGTATCATGTGCTTCTATTGGGGAGATCTACTAGTTGAGTACATATACCTGCGACATGAAATGCAGCGTCCCCAATAAGGGACGTCGGTACTAAGGAATATACTGAATATGTAAGGCATAATACAACCATATCTAAAATGAGAGCTCAAGTGAAACAAAATACAAATAGATAAGGATTAGACACCACATTTGCTTATACTTGTGACATCATGTATGTTACATTCTTTTCTTTACATTTGTGTGCATTATAATCTTAATAAGACATATGATACAAATGACCAGCAGATCAGCGGTAGAAGAGGATGACCCATGCTAGGCATTTTAACCCCTGGGATACTGTCCTCATAATTCCATAAATTGGGATCGGTCCATGCTAGACTTTCGCCCATGAGCTGCCACCCTTCCATACTAATTGAGATCGGCCCATGCTAGACTTTTTCCCCTGAGCTACCACCCTTCTATACCAATTAGGATCGACCCATGCTAGGCATTTGCCCCTGCGCTGCCACCATAATTATACAAATTCATTTTACCTTGTCTCTTTAATCTTTGAGATTTTTCTTTTGATGTTCACAACTCTTTTGAGATTGTTGTTTTGGTGGTTATAATCATTGTTGAGATTTGGAACTATGGATCAATAGTATAAAACATATGAATATGGACTTAAGATAATAACAATGACATGGGAAGCAAATGTGACACCAATGTAACACTTAGAAGCTTATATGATTCAGTAAACATTTTGACATCTCAAATTGAAGCACCTATCACAAGTGAAGACATTTAACATTCAACCAAGAGATTTGAACTGTATATGATATCAAAATACTTACTAACTAATATCAAATACAGGGTACATGAACGTGGAACCAAGGGAGCACATGGGCACATTCAACTTAGGGACAAATACATATTTCAAGTAAGTACATATAAAATGTACAATAGAGCAAGTAGGGATCTCGTGGGGTAACATTATAGTCTAACACAATGAGAGTAATAACCAATAAAGGGTTCATATGAACATGTGAAAAGATGACATATATGATGGAATAGACAATTGAGGCAAGTTGGCAAGATATGGGCAGATTGTATATCCAACATATAAACATATGTACCATGTGTAATATAGGTTACATGCATGCTAATACTTGGTAGATTAAGCACGTACATTTAGTCATGTTTAAACCTTGCATGCTAAATCTTGGTAGAGTACGCACGTACATTTAGTAATGAACTCATATTAGAGTACTCACTTTAATGCTCTAGGGAGTAGGAACTGCAACTATGGATCAGTCACTACCAAGGGCACTTAGAAAGCTTACTTTGTAATACAAGTGTTGGATTCATGCCAAAGAAATAGGAAATCAAATAGCCTTACATACCTTAATTTTTTACCAATATAACTATCAAGATTCAGCCTCCTTTTTTGGTGCTAATCTACAATATAAGTCATGATTAATCTAATGTTAGCAGCTAATCACATTAAAGGCCCT
>NW_006239148.1:301271-323176 GCF_000226075.1 Solanum tuberosum | reverse complement strand
AAAAATAGTAGCTAAACACTTGACGGAAAGTAGGCCCATTCAACCCTTACACAAATGGTGAACCACCATACCTTTCTTCTATACATTAATACAACTTCATACATCCTTTGCCAAGATACCCAAGCTTCCCCTAACAACAATATACATAAGGCAGCCACTATCAATCCCCAAAAATCTTTTAGCATAATAGGAGAATATTGAACTCAAGGATTTATATCCATCCATGAGTTCTTGACAAATATTTACAAAATTCTCCACACCAAACTTGTATTTAAAGAGAGGCAAAAATGGCCAGTAGCCTTACCTTCGTTTCTGGAAATTTATCCTCTAAACTGTACTTCAAGAACTGAAACTCTCCTTCAAACTTTTACTTGAAAAAGGGGATAATATTAAGAACCCTAAGGTGTTTTAGGGCTGCTGTGTTAATCCAAGAAAGACCAAGAGAGAAACTTAATAAATCTGAAATTTTGCAAGTTAAAAATGAAGTAAAAGATCTGATCTTTATCCCTTTAAAAAGGAGGTGCATTGGCGGACTTTCTTGGCCAATTTTGGGCCATATATTGTCAAGTAGGTGACCCACCTACTTGGGCTTTTGTGACTTCAACACTTGTTGGGCCTTACTGCCAATTATCCCTCTGTTCTTGTCAATTTGGGCCATAATTAATGCAAGTAGGTGATCCACCTACTTGGACTTTTCACTTGGGCCTTTTTTGCGAGAGTTCCCATAGTAAATAGGACTATCCAAAATCCATAGACTAACCTAAAACACGTATAGAAAAGTCTATCATGACGTCTCAATAGATATGGTTCATGAAATAATAATATGAAAAATTAAACCTCTTCTTTACCATGTAATTCACTGAAGATATACAAGTAGGACTCATACAAATATGGACTTTAATATACCTAAACACAAGACATGCAAATGACATATCAAATGAACAAATGCTAGTAGGATTTATGATAATATAAGGGGACCACATGATCTCAAATCCCTATGTTGATGTTTAGAATGAGGAGGGTTATTTAGGATCTCTACCATCTTCTATTCTCAAGTATCTTATGTTATATTCTATTCCTTCCACAATACTTCAATGGAGGTTACCCCTTTTGCACTTAGCTTCCAGGCCTTAACAATCAAGAATAACTATAGTATCTCCCAAAAAAATTATATGGAACAGACACATAAAATCATAGTTCTAACCTATCGGGGCTCTACTTTCCCTTCTCTTTTATCTTATGACGCTTTTCAGAGGTTAGTCTTATAAGAATGCATAGCTTTTAATATAAACTATAAAGTTTTATGTCGCACCTTCTGATAAGGCATTATGCTAAGTTATTTATCTATGGTTGTGATAAAATTTACATATATGCCCAACCTTTTCTGGTCAAAATCTTCACTATATAATGATACAAGGAAACGTTTTCCCAAATTGTTCAAAGCTCAAATCAATAAGCACAGAGGGGTATAGTATACGAATAAATAAGTCACATTGGGTATTACACATAGGCAGACTAGCCCAAAATGGAGTGCATGGTATACGGGCATTAAGCTATAGAAATATGTGGTGTACGCGTGCATATGAACTATAGGGTAACGTGTGAGCGAATGAACTATAGGGCATGTAGGAAATGGACTAGATGAGCACATGATGCATGAGTACTAAAGCTACGAAATATATAATATCTAAGCAAGTAGACTATAAGACATGTAGACATATAAGAAAATGAACTGCGGAACAAAAATCACATTGAGAAAGTGTGTTATATCGCATGGATAGGTGTACGAACATGTCCATAAGTAAACATATGCAATATGAGCAAGTGAGCACATGACACATGCCATAAAAGCTATAAAGCAAGTAGGCTACGAGGCATGTAAAATATATATAGAAATGGTTTATGATCAGATGACATGAAAACAAGTGATATGCGATTCATATAACCCTCGAGCACTAATTTTGCCCATACCATATGATCAATTAGTCTGTAGTACCCACACAATATGGATAAGTGACATGTGGAAAGTAACCAGTGTAATAAATAACATGTAGGGAAAAGGTCCTACGAAAACATATAGCAATACATAAGGGTGCTCCGAAGCGGATTACACTTACATGCAAGCATTCTATGACATTAGAGAACATGTGAGAAAGTAATCCACAAATGGAAAATGACATACAAATAGATAAGTTATAGAACATGAAACATGTATAATTGTATTACAAACCATCTTTGGAAACTACGAGATATCCTATAGAACCACTCTACCATATTAAGAGCAAACACATTGTCTTAAGCATTAAGTCACGGGTGGAATAGTTCTGCTCAAATTCCTTACTTACTTCAAAGCATATACAATTGATTTCCTCATCTACTCTCTTCAATCTCCTAAGAATTCTTATAAGTGTTCTGCTATTGGAACTTTGTTTCCTTCTAGGTCAATATAAATACCACAGTTAAGATAGAGAAAAAAATCCTCAATAGTTCATCTATTGGAGTAGGATGCCGAGGTCAATTTTACCTTCGTTACTAGCTTGTGTTATATCACACTCAATATCTGGTGACTTTTGAAGGTCGAAATAGAAAATAAATAGTGAAGCTTGAACGCACCATAAAACATGAACTCTAATAACATGTAAATGTCAGGTACCTATAAAGTTATATCATGATTCATAACGTCTTAGAGTTAGCCGCTTTGGGCTTAACTAGATAGGTTTGGCCATACTAATAGATTTCCTCTTTTTTATAACAAGTGAGGGTGCTCCGACTCTTTTCCCATGTAAAATAGCAAATAAGAACAACTAGCATATGATCAATTTTTCCTCTCCCTTAACTGGACTATGATTGACGAATTACTACAGGCATATATTAAATGAATCATATAGTAGCTCTATTCAATTTGATGGAAGTCTATACATGTGTATAATGCTCTACTTCTCTTTTGTACTAATAATGTAGATGAACTAGGTCCATGTATCTTCTATCTAGGTAACCTTTCTATTCCCCTCTTTTTTCTTGTTGTTATCAAGACCAAATATCAAGACTTGAATCAATACTAAAATGATTTCTCTGTCTAACAAAGGTTCACAAAGTTGTTCCCGGTTGCGCCTTTATAACTCATTAGGGTTAAAGAGTTGATACCTTATTCTTGCCTCATACACTTAGCAATCACTCTTTCATAACCACCTATCTCACTCCTCTATAGCATCCTCATATCACTCCTACTCCTATGTTTAGGGGATTTGACATATCCCATCTCTTTCTAACTAGAAGTTTTATGTACATATCCTTCCCATGTAATTCAAGCTTCATTGTCACATGCTTCCAATCTAACAAGTACCTTTTAATCAAAACTAGTAGCTTCATGTACTCTAATCCCACTATGTACAACCTGACTAATCACAACTTAGGTTTAATCAATCAATTTTCCATTTGCTAACCTTACCCTTTAGTCACTTACTGATCCTCTATAGCCAACACATAGATCATAATAGGAACTACCATACATATATCATTTGCAGAAATTGGCACCATTATCCCTAAGTTTTATAACCATGAAAAGAATACAAATGTTATTAGTACTTATTCGGGGTTGTTGGCACATACCATATAAAAGCCAAATATTAACATATTCGGGATGATATATGGTGAGAATTAGGGCCTTGTCAGCCAATTAGGGGTATTTCTAGTAACACTATTGCACTGATACATCCACCTATCAGATTGTGCCACTACCTTCTTCCAACTAAAAGAAACTGGGTCAACAACATCAATTTCGAGAACATGTGTAATGCTGAAAATTCTATGTATATCACAGACTAAGAACAAGTGTCCTCTATAGGAATAGATCCTATAAATATGGAGGAAATATGGAACTCAAGAATTGGTTACATCCTCCTAGATCTGCCTGGAAATGCTACAGTTCATATATGTAACTAGGTAACCAATCAATATTTTAAGCATATACTATATCTTTCTCAATTGAACCAACGTGATACAAATGGTACAAATGCAACTTTAGATGCAAATAACATAAAAGTCTTTACATACCTTGTGGAGTGAGACGGTCGAATAAAATGAGCTCAATCTAGTCTAAATTTGATAACTTAGGATCCTTTTCTGTAGTTACATGTTGACATTTTAGCTACCATTAATCTAACCATAGTAAGCATAATACGAATAACATGATTAGGTACAAGTGGAAATTGACTTCTTAACTTTGCTCTATCGCACGGTTTGGATTATGAAGGAAAGTAACATTTCATAAATGCCCAAGTAGCCCCCTAATTATAAATGTGGCGCGCAACACATTCATAAGTAAGGCTCTACTAGATACGGCTTTGTAGACTCCCTAGGATGAACTGCTCTAATACCACTTTTGTCACACCTCAACCCTATGTGAGTCAGACAAGTACAATATGAACACATGCTTTACAAGTGACCTGTAATGAGAAAGTGAACTACTATGCAGATAGATTTACTAATGAGGATCTACATATACAACACATGTCGACTAGCTGAACCGATACATGTGAAAAGTAAAATTATGAATACAAATGATAGTTTTACAATGTCTACAAAGCCTCTACTGGAATCTATGATTGTACCACTATGAAAATACGCATAGTAAAGACTCGGCAAAGCCCTGAATCAAATACAAGATAACTCAACATCTCTCAAACTGCACTCATAATGTTTTAAAAATAAACATTTAACTTAGCCAAAATGGCAACTCAAATATGAACATAAGCCAATAACAAAATGATGACGAATGAACTAACATCAGACTGACTATCTATGAAGCCACTAAAACAACTGAGATGGATGTCGGGACAGGCCCACGACATCCTAATGAACTAAAATGATAAAGTAATGAAAAAGGGGAATCCTCCGAAAGCAAGGAGGCCACCAACAACTCTGAAGCTCAACTAGATCAACGATGCGCTGGATGCTGATCCTGGTTACCTACGTTTGCATCATAATAAGATGCAGGCCAACTGGCATCAGTATATTGATTGTACGAGTATACGAGTTGGAATGCTAAACACAACTTAAGCTTGAAAAGAATCTGAAAGGAACTGAAGAACTTACCTGGCTCAACTCAACTCAACATAACTGAACTCATTTCAATGTAAAGTAGTTTAAAAACAAGTGCAATATAAAGAAAATTGTTTAAAACATGATGTCAACTCTGTGTGTATGAAAAGATTCATATAACTTTTGAGATGTATGTAAAAATACAATTAAACTGATGTATATAAAAATACAAAATACTGTTGTGGGAGTTTCTCTAACCGACAACCATCACTTAAAAGCTATAGTGATGATACATCGTTTCTTGGTCCCCACGCTGCCATGGCCATCCTATACCTTGCCGGGGGTATAGAACCTGAACTACTAAGTGGATCCACTAGTCTATGCTAAAAAGCACTAATGGTTCATCTAAAAAGTATGACCCTTTTCTACCCATGATGGTTACATGGTTTATGGGGGCTAGGGATTCTCTAAACGCTCCCCCATATCGGAGCTCAATACTACTCCCAAAATATGATACTAGCTCTTTATGTTTAAAAACATACTTCTTCTATGATTTGAGATTAGTGCTCAAAAACTTAGCTCAAAGGCTATCTTGGAAATCAAAGTTTCCCCTCTTGCTTCATTTAGAAAGGGATTACTCTTTTCTGAAAACTATCCCGAAGGCCCTTTGGAAATCGAGGTTTCCTTTCTTGTTTAAATGTGAAAACATTTAAAACCCTTTGGGAATACATAGTCCCCATATACTTTTGAATAAATGGCCTTCAAACTTTACTCTTTACTCTTTACTCAACTTGAACTTTAAGTCTTAAAATAAAGTTAAAACATTTGGAAAAGACTTTTGGAAAACTCTAAGTACTTCTCTTGACTTGACTCTTAACTTTCCTTGAATTGAATTATGGATTCAAGGATTGTGACTTGTGATAAGAAGGATCTCATGATGTTTAGGAATGATTTTAGATAGCTAAACATGAGAAACGATCAAGAAATCACCGTCTTGGAACAAGTCCACAACGCGGAGATGCTTTTAAATAATTGATCGTGAAATTAAATTTTGAAATAGAGGAGTCCGCGTCCTCTCCGCGACGCGGAGAGAAAATTTTCACCCTATTCCTTGTCCGACTTTTTCCTTCTTCGTTTTCCAGCCCCAATTCACCTAAACTCGACTATTGTTCTCAAATTCATTTTAGATTCAGATACCCAACATATGTACTCAAGAACCTAACTCAAAACAACTCTAAACTCAACGTAAAGATCTCAGAAACTCCTCAATTCAGCCCAATTCAAGAACGACATTCAAATTCAAGAATACCTATCAAGAACATCAACTTTCAAACTCTTTTACGACGAATTTTGCTGAACTAAACATGTTTGGCGCGTGGGTGAATGATCCTAACGCTATGAAAGACTCACATACCTCGTAGGGATCACCCTTTGATGAAATCCGCAAGCAATTATTGAAGAACTTAACGATTCTTGCTCCTTCTCCTCCTTTCTCTTCTTGTTCTCTCTTTTCTAAAACCCTAACTAATATCGTAAGAGCGTAAACTGACCAAGTTCAGTTTAGACCCTTAATTAATTCACTAAAACGAATTTAATTAATTGGATAAGGAAAAGATTGAAATACCCTTCAAAAATCCAGATTGGACATTTCCTTATTTGAACAACCCAACTTCCAATGGGCGTATCTCACTCATACGAACTCGGATTGGCGAAATCTTGGAGGCGTTGGAAAGATTGTTCCAAGAGATTTCCAACCATATCTAGAAGTACACCTAACTCATCCTGAGCTAGGAGTTATGTCCGTTTGAAATTGACCAAAAACTCACTTTTTTTCTAACTTAAGTAAATTTCCAGATTTTCATTCTTTCCAAAAATGACTATTTCAAATTCTTAGCTTATTCCTAGCTATTTCAAATTGCGAGATGTTACAATATCTTCCCCTTGGGAACATTCTTCCTCGAATGAGATTATTCTTAATAGGCTAAGGATGTAACATGCAACATTCAGTTCAAGCAAATGCAAAACAACATGCCAACTTGTACATAAATACTAATAAAGGATTAGTACCTTAATATTGAATTTCTCTAGGTTCGAAGAGATGTGGATATCTCTTCTTCATACTTTTCCACCAATAGACTTCTCTCAAGTCACGGTACATCTTGATGGAACCCGGATGAATGGAATAGCTAGAGCTATGAGCTTCCTCCATGATCCTCTCTTGGGTTCGATCCACCATTGGTACACACAATCTACCTTGATATCTCAGAACACTATCTCCCCCTTGTTCAAAAGCCATCACTTTTTGCTTATGAACGCTTGCCTTTAATTCAAGCAATAAAGGATCTTGGTCGTACTTTCCTTTTACTTCTGACATTAATGATGATTCAGTCTCATTCATCACCACCACTACTCCTTCTATGGAATCCATTAGTAGAACTCATAATCGTGCAAGTCTATGCATATCTTTTGCTAACTTTTTCTTATCTTCCTCAACATAGGCGGTACTACCCATAGACAACCTGCTTAAGGCATCAGCAACAACATTAGCCTTACCTGGGTGGTAAAGAATACTCATGTCATAACCCTTGAGTAATTCTAGACACCTCATTGTCTGAGATTAAGCTCTTTCTGACTAAACACATATAGAAGACTCTTGTGATCGGTGAACACATCCACATGAACACCATAAAGATAATGGCGCCATATTTTCAAAGCAAACACTACAACAACCAACTCTAAGTCATGGGTTGGGTAATTTTTCTCATGAACTTTCAACTGTCTGGAGGCATAAGTTATAAATTTATCATTCTACATTAACAAACAACCCAAACAAACTCTAGATGCATCACAATACACCACAAAGCCTTGTGCACCTTCTGGTAAGGTCAATACTAGGGCAGTAGTTAACCTTTTTTTCAATTCCAGAAAGCTTTTCTCACAAGCTTCAGGCCATGAAACTTAACTATCTGCTGAGTCAATTTGGTCAAAGGGGGCGAAATAGATGAGAACCCCTCTACGAACCTTCTATAATATCCAGCCAAGCCCAAGAAACTCCTAATATCAGTTGGAGATGTGGGTCTAGGACAACTCTGCACTGCCTCTATCTTCTAGGTATCAACTCTAATTCCATCACCGGAAACAATGTGGCCCAAGAATGCCACAGACTCAAGCCAAAACTCACACTTAGAGAACTTGGCATAGAACTCCTTATCATTCAAAGTCTGAAGAACTATTCTAAGATGGCTAGCATGATCTTCTTCATTCCTTGAATAGATTAGTATGTCATCAATGAAGACTAGAACAAACATATCCAAATAAGGTTTGAAGACTCTATCATGAGGTCCATGAATGATGCTGGTGCTTTAGTTAAACCGAACGACATGACCAAAAACTCATAATGACCATAACAGGTCCTGAATGTTGTCTTGGGAATATCACACTCCCTTACTTTCAACTGATGGTAGCCAGATCTGAGATCTATCTTAGAGAACAGGTGGTACCCTGAAGTTGATCAAAAAGATCATCAATTCTCAGAAGAGGATACTTGTTCTTTATGGTAACCTTGTTCAATTGACGATAATATATACACATCCTAAGGGAACCATATTTCTTCCCCACAAATAAGACTGGAGCGCCCTAAGGTGAGATACTTGGTCGAATGAAACCTTTCTCTAAAAGATATTTCAACTGCTCTTTCAACTCTGTTGGGGCCATTCTATATGGCGGAATAAATATCAGACGAGTATCTGGAAGAAGGTCTATACCAAAGTCTATCTCTCTTTTAGGAGGGACTCCGGGAAGATCGTCAGGAAAGACTTTTGGAAACTCTCTTACTACTGAAACTAACTGAATAGGAGGTATCTCAACACTAGAGTCATTATTTCGGACTAAGTGATAGACACACCCCTTAGAAACTAACTTCCTTGCCTTAAGGTACGAAATGAAACGACCCTTAGGCATTGCTTAACTGCTTTTCCACTCTAAGACTAGCTCATTTGGAAATTGAAACTTGGCAACTCGAGTTCTACAATCAACTAAGGCATAACAGGCATTAAGCCAGTCCACACCAAGAATGACATCAAAATCTACCATGTCTAACTCAATTAAATCAGCCATGGTACTCTTGTGATTGACGAAAATGGGACAATCACGATAGGCTCTTTCTACTAGAATAAGCTCACCAACAGGTGTAGAAACACTGAAGGGTTCACAAAGTTGCTCAGGAATAACATCAAAATTCAAAGCAACATAAGGAGTTACGAAAGATAAACTCGCTCATGGGTCTAGCAAAGCATAAACAATAAAGTCAAAGACTTGGGTCATACCAGTGACAACATCTGGAGAGTTCTCTTGCTCTTGGCGATTACTGATCGCATAAAGACTATTTCAAATTCTTAGCTATTTTAAATTGCGAGATGTTACAAATAAAATTTTGAAATTGAAATTTTTTTTAAAAACAAACTTAAATTTTTTTTTTGGGGGGGGGGGGGAGGGAGGTAGGATGTGAGGGTGGGGTAAAAAAAATTAAAAATTGAAGTTTAAAATACTTTTTTTTTTAAAAATCTTTAATGAAAAAATAAATTAATTTTTTCAAAAAAAAAATTGTATAAATTTCCCCTCAAACTTGTACCGAAAAGTCAGTTTCATGCTTCAACTATTATGAGGACCTATTACACACCCTTACTATTTAAAAGTGAATTTTATACCACCTTGAGACGCACCACACCACTCTCACAGGATGTGGTGGATTACATTCGCTGCCACATCAGCACCACATTAGAAATTATAATTTTTTATATTCTTTTTATTTTCTTTTCTTTATTAATTAACTTTTCTTTTGTTAACCCTATTATACACTAATTAATCCCTAACTAATTATTAAAATTCTCTAATAATCATATCTTCTTCCAATCTAAATCCTACCCATTTTTATCTCTAATTTGACAAGAAAAATTATTCATTTAAATTTATATCACAACTTTCTTTGTCTTCTCCGGCGAAGAACAATCAACCCATCACCACCACAAACCTACCTCCATAACGTCATCCCCTCATATTTCCCAACAACCAACCCATCTTCGACAAAGAACAACCACCAAACAGCTACCTAAGTCATCACAAACATCCACCCAAAACTTCAAATCAGTAATTGACAAACACCGAATCAAACCCCTTTCCCTTACCCTTTTCGATTTTTTTCTTTTAGTTTCTGTTGCAGGTGTTTCGACGAGCTCAAAGCTTCAACCATGGCTCTAATGACGTTTCAATGAGCTTCGTTGTTCAGATCCATGCCATTTCAGGAAGCTTTGTGCTTCCAAATCTGAACAACCAACAAATAAGGCAAGTGGGCGTGTGAATATGCACATATATATGATACTCAAATGAAAAGAAATTAATTTTAACTAAATAAGGCAACTGGATGTATGCATATGAATGTCTACAGGCAACAAGTATATTTGGGGGTTTTAGGGATTTTGCTGAAAATTTGAAGGTGAAAGTGGAAAGATGAGGAGAACAAAGTCTCGAATTCCTAGAATCATTGTGAAATTTGAATTAAAATATTACTTTTTCTAGGTATAATGATGAAATTGAGTGAAAAATTGTAAAATTTTGCTAAGAAAAAAATGAAAAGAAAATTCTGAAGGAAAATAAGAGAAGAGGAACATGAAAAGGGAGAAAACAGGGGGTAGGGGTTAAAAAATTACTTTTTTGACTTTATTTTCAACTCAAACGCGCCTAATTTATTTAATTTTTAATTTTATTTCCACGTCAGTTTTGGGTGGTATTAATTACACTTTGAACAAGAATAGGTGTGTAATATGTCGTCATAATAGTTGAAGCGTGTAACTGACTTTTCGGTACAAGTTGGAGGGGGAATTTATGCCTTTTCCCAAAAATTGTAATTTGAAGTTGGAGGAGAGTTTTGAAAAATGTTTTCCTTAATTTTTGAAGGGAAGTCATTTTCCTTAAATTTGAAGAAGATGAGTTGATTTGGAAAGAACATTTTACCCAACCAAACATGAGAAAATTAGAAAAATATAATAAAATAATAATTTTTCCAAAATTTAATCCTAGTAATATCTCCGAAGCAGCCACGTAATAATCAGAAAGTTAAATGTGCCCATGATAAGTAGGCAATAAATGCACATGTTATTAAATGAAGAGCCACCAAATTAGGCAAAGCAGTAGATGATTCCCTCTTACAATATACTCCTCTAATTTTTTTATTTTTTTATTTTTTTTTAATCAAATTTTAGGTCCATAGCTGGACCCATTTTATTAAAATATGCACAAAACAAAGTAACCCAGTTCGTACAAAACAGATCGGCCCAAAAACTTGATCCAAAAAAGGAAGGTTTCCTAATTATCTAGATGTAACTTAGGCACACTTCCATGAGTACACAATACTCCTCTCCTCTAGTCTTTGCCTCCTTGTGTGATGTTACCCTTGAGCTGAAATTTGCACTTCATCTTGTTTCTCCTTTGGGTTATCTTCAAGCTCCATCATTGATTGTTGGTAATGGTTCTGTCTATCATCTCCGGTGAGTCCAACTGTCTGGCTCCAATGGATTGAAACGGCTCCATCTGCGTAAGTTCTTCTTCCCTCTCTTTTCCCCTCTCATTTCTTCCATTAGTTCTTTGCCTCTCACAAAATCTATCATATCTATAGAAAATCACTATTGATTTTTGCTCTGGATTGTTGTGGTGGTAGGCGCTAAATACCCATCTCTTTGCAGCTAGGGCAGCTAGCAAAGATTAATCACATATCTGTTGTCAGTCACTAGGATTATGTGTTTTTTTATTCCCCCTGGGCATGTAATTATTGGGATCCCTTTTATGTTTCTCTATGTTGTGTGAATGTATTTTCCCCTTTCCCCTGCTATTTCTTTGCTGAATCATTACATGTTTATTTTCCGTGTCCTAATCCTAAGATTAGGAATCTGAGCTATATCCATGTTTATGTGCCTTCTTGTATTAGCTGGTAGCTCGTGAAGCTATGGTATTCCTTTGTGCCTTGCGTGTCTACTACTTCATTAGCTAAAGAATCTGCTACTGTGTTTCCTTCTCGGAAGATATGCTTGATGATTCCTTGTAAAAACTGTAGTTGGACCCTTATGGCTTCTATTATCTCGATAAGCTCCCATGGCACCTTCCATTCCCTCTCGATCATCCTTTTCAGCGTGAGAGAGTCTGTTTCTATAGTTACTCCCTTTAAATTAAGGGTCTGACAAAACCTCAAAGCTTCCTCAATAGCCATTGCTTCTGCTTCTGTATTTGTGGCTATTCCTATTCCTCTAGCAGTAGCATATATCAGATCTCCTACATCATCCCTTACACAGAAAGCAAGTGCACTGTTCCCTGGATTTCCCCTACACCGCCCCATCAGTATTACATTTCACCTTATCCCTTTTCTGGCAATTTCCAAGTAACACAATAATAGTGTAGTCTTGGTTTGTATTCCTTCAATAATGTAACCATGTGAGACCAATCCTCCTTTCCTATCTTCATCCAAAGGTATGATATTTTGATTAGTTTCCTAACCATGTCTTGTACTTGCCATACAAACTGCCTCTATAGCTTAGTAGCTATGGGTGCTGTTAAAAAAAGATGAGTCATAGTTTCTTCTGTCTTCTCCTCACAACACCAGCATCTAGACACAATATTTATCTTCATTCTCTTCAAATTGTCATCTGTGGCAATCTTCCTCCTCCAGGCCTTCCATAAGAAAAAAATCACTTTAAAAGGGACACCTTTTGCCCAGATTTTGTTATTTTCTGCCTTCTTTTCCCTTCTCTGTCTCAGTAGTTCCCAGCCTGATTTCACAGTGAAGTTGCCTTGGGTGTTCCCTATCCACCAAGGTACATCATTACTCTGTAATTCAGCTGGAGGAACTATATTCCCCACAATATGTACTGTCATTTCCTCAGATAATTTATCCCTCAATTTCTGTATATCCCATTCTCCTTCCATTATAAAATCTCTAACTTCCAGTTCCTCTTCTCTTGCACCTTCTCCTTCTATATAATATAAAGCCCCTTGTCTAGTCCAGTTATCAAACCAAAAGCTGGAGTTCCCTGCTTTTAGTTGCCACCATATGTTGTGCTCTATGTCCTCTTTTACTGCTTGCATTTTTCTCCAAACGTGTGAAGCACCACATCCTTTTGCCATGATAGGATGTGACTTTTTACAGTATTTGTTCCACATGAAAGCTCCCCACATGGACGATGTAGAAGTTCTGAAATTCCACCATAGCTTAGCAAATAAAGCATTAGACACTATGCGTAAAGACCGAAGACCAATTCCTCCCTCCTCTTTTGGATAACACAAATTTTCCCAAGACACCCAATGTTTGTTTCTTGTTCCTGTAGCATTTTCCCAAAAGAATTTTGCAAAAATTCTATGAAGTTGCTCAATCACACCAGTCGAGGGTTGCCCAAAAGAATTTTGCAAAAATTCTATGAAGTTGCTCAATCACACCAGTCGGGGGATTCATAGCTGAGAGTAGATACACTGGCATGGATTGCAGCACATGTGTGATTAAAATATACCTTCCCCCAAATGTTAATAACTTATTCTGCCATAGGTTAAGCCTTTTCATCACCTTCTTGATCAACTCTTCAAAATGACTTTTATTCTTCCTTCCATAAAATACAGGGCAACCCAAATATATAAATGGGAAATTGCCTTGTTTGATGCCCGTTAACCTCTTGATTCGCTTACACACTCTTACTAATGTCTTTTCATGAAGATAAAATAACCTTTTGTTCAGATTGATCATATGTCCTGACTCCAGTTCATACTCTCGCAATACCTTCATCATTTTGCGAATTGATACTCCATACCCTGAGCAAAATAATAAGGTATCATCTGCATATGAAAGATGATTTATTTTTGGACTCCACTTAGGCATACCATAGCCTATGAAATCATGTTCTTCATATAAATTATTCAGATTCCTTGCCAATACTTCTGCAGCAATTATGAAAAGGGTGGGTGATAATGGATCTCCTTGCTTTAGACCTCTAGATGATTGAAAAAAACCATATGACTGCCCATTTATCAAAACTGAATACCAGTTATTACTTATTAATCTAACAATCATATCTATAATCCGTTCTGCGAAACCAAAGCTTCTTAACACCCTTACAAGAAACTTCCACGAATATCTATCATATGCCTTTGCCATATCAAGCTTCACCACTTTATTGTGCAAATTGTTTCTCATGTTAATATCTCTGATAATCTCTTGTGCAAGCAATACATTCTCATTAATACTCCTTCCCTTCACAAAGCCTGACTGATTAAGAGAGATAATTTTGGGCAGCACCTTCACCATTCTTTCATGCATCAGCCTCGATATAGTCTTATTTGTAAATGTACTTAAACTAATAGGCATCAAGTCTCCAAAAGTCTTTACCTCCTCTTTCTTTGAAATAAGCACCAGATTGATATGAGTCACATATCTAGGTAACTCTATTGGTATGAGTCACATATTTGGGTAACTTTTGTCCACTAAAGAAAGCTTTTACCATATTTGTAATATCATTACCAATTATTTACCAACATGATTGGAAAAATTGACCTGAGAAACCATCCTGTCCACTTGCACTATCGTCATTCAATGAGAAAACCACTTGCTTCACCTCTTCTTTGGATGGCATCTGCACCATCCTCTCATTCTCCCCTTCCGTGATTAATTTAGGAATACAGTGGATCAAATCCATTGTATTATTCTCTGAGTTCTCCCAAAATTATTCCTTAAACACATTGACCGCTTCTTCTCCTATAATCTGCGGATTACTAATTATATCTCCCTGCGGTGTCTAAATTTCTTTGACTTGAAGCTTTCTCCTTCTTCCTTTCACATAAGCATGAAAAAATTTAGTGTTCTTATCTCCATCCATGAACCACTTCATACTTGCTTTATGCTTCCGGTATTCCTCCTCAATATGAAGGTATCTCTTCAATTCTGCCTCCGCCTTGCTGAGTGAACTTCTATTTTCTACAGTAGGCGAGATTTCTAACTGTACTTCCTTTGTCTTCACCACATATTCCAATGTAGCAATTTTTTTGGAAAATATTTCCAAAGGTCTTCTTGCTCCATTTTGATAAAGCCGTTTCGGTCCTTTTCAATTTGGAATGGACTATAAAGAACGGAGATCCTGTTATTCCTTCAATCCATCTTTCCTCTACTATCTTCATGAAATCTTTGTGCTTCGTCCAAAAGTTTAGGAAAACATTGATACAAGCAGCAAAGTCAGCCATTTCATGTTGCGTCACCGGTAAACCACCTAGCTTCACTAACTCATCTACAATTGTATTAAAATTACCACCCACCAACCAAGGGCTACTAGGTTGAGCAACAATATGCTCCAAATCTTCCCATAATTCTAGTCTTTCCAAGGCACTACATCTTGCATACACAGCCGTTACCCTGAAACAGTCATCCCTATCTCTCAGTTGGAATTGTATTGTTAATTGTTGTATAGAATCTGTTGAACCCTTCTCCACCCAATCATCTTCCCAGAAGACCCAAATTTTGGATGAACAGTTCACTCTAGCATTAGGAAGACCCAACTTCCTCCTATAAGCTTCCAGTTCACTAGGGCTATGAAATGGTTCTAATAAAGCAATGTATGAATATTGATGTCGTTTATGCAGATCTACTAGTCGCTCAAAAGATTTTTGAGTCCTAACAGACCTGATATTCCAGAAAATGCTTTTGAGTCCTAATAGACCTGATATTCCAGAAAATGATCTTATTTATCATTAAACTGATTGTAAAAGACGACCCCTTCTTACTCCTTGTATTTATTTGTGATTGAGATTGAACCTGCTTTGTATTCTTCTTCATTTTGCTTTTAAGATTATCAATCTGCCTTGGTGAAAGATCCCCATTTTTACTCACATATTCTACATTGATATCAATGCTTTCATCCTCCTCCGAATTTTGCTTATCACTTAGTTCCTTCGCTGTAAAAGTTTTTATTTTAGGCACATCTCTATCTCTTGTTTCATCATTCAATTCCCCAATCAGTTCCTCGTTATCTTTTGAATGCACAAACACTGCTTCAGTGTGAACTCCTCCACTCTCTTGCACATATTCTTGTACTGGATCTATTCTTGAATTTTCTTCTGATTGTCCAGAGTTATTTGCTGAACTCTATGCGTCTTGTTGTTTGCTTTTAGTATTAGATCCTCTTGATTGTTCTTCTGTGCTTGCCACTCGTTCCTGCTCAACTTGGTGATGTTCCACTCCTTTTTCATGGTCTCTCTCCTCGAGCACCTGAGCTGTCTTGTCCTCCTCTATCTTATCTTCTAGCGCTTCAAATTTATTGCCTGTAATTGTCCCCTGTACTTGTTGTTGTGGTCTAGGATTCCATCGTTGATCCACTCTTCCCTTGTATGGTTGTCTTCCCCCTTTATGATAATTTTTCCTTCTCTGCTCCTGGAAAACGACCTCTTCCACAATTTTTGTGTTTCCGTTATCTTCCTTTGATGTTCCTGCTACTCCCTTCCTTTGTGTTATATTAGTTGTCTCCCTATTTACACCTTCATTCTCCTTATCTGTTGATATCCTTTCCTCTTTGTCCTCCTCTTTTGGATAAAGTTCTGGATAAATGATAAAACATTCATTCTCATTATGCCCCTGAAGCTTACAAGACTTACAATATTTAGGCACATAGTCATAATTGATGTGTATCCACTTCTCCTTCACTTCTCCCATTTTCATCCTCATACCTAAATTGATTCTTTTTGGAAATTCTCCAAGTAGATCGACTTCTACTTTGACTCTTGCACAACTCGGCCTAGTTTTATTCTGGGTAGCCAAATCCACTTGCAGAGGTTTGCCAACTGCCGATGCCAAAGAAAACACCGCTTCCTTGCCAAAAAAATTTGGTGGCAATGCTGGAAAAGATATCCATGCTATTGCCGTGGATGTCTCCTCCTCTGGATCAAAACATGGATCCCACTTGAATGTCCGCATTGGGTATGAATAATAATCATATGTGATATAAAATTGAGGCTTGGATAAAAGTTTCACATAATCATCCAATCTTGTTGCCCTAATCAGAATATATCTATTGCTCAACAGCCCAATGTTTACCTCCCCTTTTAGCTCGCATTGTTTCGGAATAAGTTTCCTCAGATCTTGAATATCAGGCCACCCATACGAGAATTTTCCTACTACAGTATACTGCAGATCTTCATTGATAATCATCTGATTCACCTCTTCTTCTTCCCACACTATCCGTGGTTCCCCATGTAGATATGCAATTTGTTTTAATGGAATAGGTTTGTATTGGGATTGAGGGGGTTTTAATATATTCGCATAGGATTTCTTCAAAGGATCCTCTATTATCACTTGCGTAGTTGGCCCAGCCTCCATCAGAGGAGACTGGCCAACGGCCAACATGGCCATTATTCCGGCAATTAATATGAATTAGGCTTTTGACGGCAGGTTTCTAGAGAGCTTTTTGAATCTTTTTTGAAATTATACTCCTCTAATTACTTGTTCAATTTTTCTTTTTTACCCGTCCTTTTTACTTGTCCATTTTGACAAATAAAAAAGTAATAATTTTTTAACCTAGTATATCCTCAATTAATTAGTTTTAAAAGAGGTAAGACTTTTTGAAACTCTTAAATTTTTAATCCATCCACTTAATAATTAATAGGGTAAAATGGTAAACTCACTATGTCAATCATTATTTTTTTAATAGATGTGTCAATTCAAAAATGGACAAGTAATTAGGGACTGAGCGAGTATAAAAAAAATATAGAGAAAAAAATAGTCATTAGGTAAATCTTAGCCTATTTTAAGATAAATAGCATTATTTTACCCTAATTTATCCTTTACTATTAAATATGGTTACATGTAGATAAAATAAATTTAGGAAAATATTAGTTATTTTATTTCTATTTTACCCTTGTAAATATATTTTTTTATAAAAAAAAAAAGTGACTCATGATTTTACAAAAAATAAAACATATAATATTAGAGATGCAAATTGTGAAATACTCAAATTATATCGTTATGAGATAATTCTGAGTAAAAATTAGGCAAATGACATAGTATAAGAAAAAAATTACTTCCTTTCCCTACTCTTTCATTAATTACCAAAAAATCCCTTTTTTTAGTGTTTTTCGAATACATAATATAGCAGTGTGGATACTAAATATAGTAGCGCGGATACTTTAATTAATAACGGGTGGATACTTAAATTATTAAGTTGTTAGCAGCACGGATACTTAATTAACGGGCGAATGCATAATATAGCAGCGCAGATACTTTAATTAATAGCGGGCGGATACTTAAACTAATAAAGTATCCGGTTAAGTTGAATTGGGGGAAAATAAGGGATTTTTGTATTTTAGTAAAAGAGTAGGGAAATATTGAGAATAGGTAAAGAAGTGTTGTGTATTTAAGTAATTTTTCCTAATTTTGAATTGAAAATGCTGTCAGGCCTGTTCCTCCAAGGCCCAAATTCAAATCAACAAGTCTTAATCAGTCATTTCCATAATTTATTTTTTGAATTATTAATTTGTTGAAAAGGATAATAACTTTATCAAATGCCAGCTTTTAGTACGATATTCTGAAAAAATTACTTTGAGTTAGGTCGATATTTATTGTCTTTGTCACCTTTCAAATTTATAGGCGTGTTAAATGTGGCTCAAATATTAATCAGCTCAATCTGTCAGTTTGACACTACTATAAATGGATTTATATCAATTGTAATCTTTAATTGACTCCTTTGATGCATCCTTCTTTAAATAATTTACATATGATTTACTACAAATTGCATCCTATTATATTTTAAAATACACGAATTAAGATAAACTAATAAAATTGATCAAAATTTAATTTCTCAATAATTGCTAACGAAAACCATAGATGCACTAGTGAGCCATTGTGCTACACAACGTACCATCTCTGATTCTATTGAACAGTGGGATCATCTCATCCAAACGAAACATATGTAATTATTTTATTATAATTAACAACATAATGTGCATCAACAAAGATAAGGAAATTAAACTTGGCAAATTTACATTTACTGCTGCCATAGTTCAATCTGCAAACATGAAAAAAAATAGAGCATTTACAACGAATGCGGTTTCAAAGCACTGTAAGTTCTTGGCGCTGGCGCGGTCTCACTTGCCTTCTGTTGATTCTGCTCAGAACTGCCAATGCCATAAGGACATGATCTTGGCTTACAGAAAAATGCAGCACATTCCTCTGCTGATCTTTGTATTGGCAAAGCCTGGAATGCAGTTCATTATAATAATATCAGATTTTTCAAACTTGCAGATACATATGCTTTCTCCCGATACATAACTATAAATCAGATTCATATTAATTTAGGTTTGAAATAATTGAGTTATGTATCAACAATAACAATTATAGCAGATACATTGTATACAAACAAAGTTGTAATGTATCTGATATAGGTGGAGTGATGTATCCAGATATTAAGAGAGAGAAGGAAAAAAGAAATTTTATAATTAATTCAAATGATATAAATTTTTTAAGATTATGTTATCATAAATCGTGTAGTTCCGTAAGTTCGTGTAATTAAGTGCTAAAATTTAAGTAGATTTTACACAAATCATATAGAGCTAAGAGCTAATTACATCTTATCTCTACTCTTTTTCAAATTATAAAAATTCCTTAAATTTGGTGGAATCCGAATACATCCTGATACATCGCATTCCGATTTCGAATACATCTCTCAACGTCCTGATACATTGCGTCTTAATTTTGGATACATTACTCAACGTTTGATACATCACGTACGTCCCGATACATCTATAAAGTGATGTACCCGACTGATACATCGCGTAAAGTAACATCCTGATACATTGTGTATGTCCCAATACATCGTAAAGTAATGTATTGATATATCACGTAAAGTGATATATCCGATTGATACATCACATAATATAATGTATACGACTTATACGTTACGTAAAGTAAATTTTTTTGTAATTTTTTCAAATGACAGAAAATTTTAGAAAATATAATGAAATAATAATTTTTCCAAAATTTAATCCTAGTAATATCTCCGAAGCAGCCACGTAATAATAAGAAAGTTAAATGGGCCCATGATAAGTAGGCAATAAATACACATGTTATTAAATGAAGAGCCACCAAATTATGCAAAGTAGTAGTTGGTTCCTCTTATAATATACTTAGTTCTGAAAACGTGCCTTGCACATTTGACCTTTATTATTATATACAATTTATATAGGCCTAATTTATATATAGAAATATGTATAATATCAACCCAATTAACTTAAAATAAAATAATAAAATATACATGTCATCATATGCATACAGAATGAAAAAGGTTAAGCAAAGCAATATATTAATCTGAGTAAGAAAGAATAACCGATAAATTAAAAATTTCATAAGAAAGTCTAGTGGACTAACATTTTATGCTCAATTTATAAAGGAAGAAACTATGTATGCCGTTAGGGGTGTCAAATTGTGGGTGGGGGGGGGAGAGGGTTGAGTTGGAATTGGAGATATTAAAAGGGCAAAGGACATAAATCACATACTTTTAAGGCAAAATTACCATTTGACCCTTATAAGTTTATAATTACAGAAATCCCTCAAACGGATACAATAATATAAGCGCTGATACATTAATCTGATGCGCGAGATACATTAATCGTTAAGTAAGATACATTATATTTTATACATGATATACTAATCTGATGCGTGAGATACACTAATCTGATGCGTGAGATACACTAATCTTGGAAATTTATAAAACTTATAAGGGATAATGGTAATAAGTAAACTAGGATCTGTAAAACTATTAGGGGATAATGGTAATAAGAGAACTTAAAGGTGGGATTTCTGTCATTTTTCCTTATTAAAATGAGTTGAATAGAAATCGGGTTGAGTCTTGACCCGCCCAAGTTTACTTTGGACTCAAACGGGTTGGGTTCAAATGGGCTAAAAAATGGGTTGGGTCTTGACTCGCCCAATTTGACCCGATTAATTTCAATAATTTTAACTTAGTGATATTTAACTTTTATAATCACAATTCGAATTTTAGCTCAAGATTTTTTTTAAAAAAAAGTAACAAATGGATAGATAAATCCTAAAAGATGTTAAATAGATAATAATTCGTACTTTTAATATAGGAACATATCTTAGTAAAGAGTTTTAAAACGGGTTGAAATTGGAGATTGAATTGGGCTCAATTGAGGATTCTCTTAAAATGGGTTAGGCTTGAATGAGTTGAGATTGAACCCAATTCAAATTATCTTGAGCCCAACCTTTAAAATTCTGGGCGGATTATCTATGTTTGAGTTTATTTTTGACACCCTTATATGCCGTGATAGAATTGTTAGCAGCCCAAGAATAATTCATAATCAAGCATAATAATAAGTTAATAGATGATTAAGAAATCCGATATATGAGAAATATCAATGGAACCCTTACCAGTCACATTGAAGATGAATTTAGAAGAAGAAGAGGAGGGGGAGAACATCAATGGATCTAGTCTAGCATGATTCACTAATCTGGCTATTTATAAAATTATGAAAGCTTACTGTTAGAAGTTGAAAAGAACTTTAAAACATTGAATTGGTATGGGAAAATGATAAGTCATTCTAGAGTTCTACTTATATATAAGAGGGAGTTTATGATAGGTCATTTCAATGTCCCATCATAAACTCCCTATATAGTATTCTATATAATAATATAATATAATAAATCATTTTTTCTACTATATAATATATATAATATATATTTATTTTCTAAGGGAGTTTATATAATATATAATATAATATAATATAATATAATATATACATAAACTCTCTTTTATTATATAGTAGAAAATAAATATAAT
>NW_006239148.1:269747-300608 GCF_000226075.1 Solanum tuberosum | reverse complement strand
CAGAAAAAAATAAAATGGTGAATTTTAAATTAATCTATCAATGTCACATAAAATGAGACAAAAGTAGTAATATGTATTATTTAATGTCAAATTACTGAAAGCTACGTAAAATGTATTGTAAATCTTAACAATTAACAACATTTGATTGACTCTTGAAATTTTATCTATGCTACATACATTGAGACAAGTGGAGTAATATATATATTAAGTATTTACAAATTACGTAAAAATATTATAAATTACATTATTAACAACTTAAAATATTTAAAAATCATATTAAATTTAAATAACTCACTATATTTTATCTGTGTCACATACATTAGGACAAAAAATAATAGTTATTGGGCCCGTGCGTAAGAGAGTTTATGCCCAAGTATAATATATAATATTCAATGACTCTCCAAATTTCATTTGTGTCACATAAATTGAGACAACAAAAATAACATATATTGGGTCCATTTTTAATTTATTTGTCTTATTTTTTTAAATTTTTTATATTTAAAAATTGCGTAAAAATACTATAAATCATGATAATTGACAACATAAAATATTTCAAAAATAAATACATTTAAAAAAATTCGATTGATTCTTGAAATTAATCTATCGTTAAAAATTATGTATAAAATACAATAAATCGTGATAATTGACAACTTAAAATATTTATTAAAAAAACAGAAAAAAAAATTGACTGATTCTTAAAATTAAATCGTGATAATTGACAACATAAAATTGTTCAAAAATGTTGTATGTGGGTAGTCTTATTGTGCCTTGAATAGCGTCAAAGAAAGTACAGGTTTGTGATAAAAAAACTTATTCCTTTATCCACGCAAACAATCGCTTCAAAAATTTCGTTATTAGCCCCAAAACATACCATTTATGTTATTGGGCCCGTGCATAGCACGGGCAACAAAATCTAGTATTGAAATAAGTGGCAGTACCAAGGAAATTAATCCATCTGTATGTATACTCAAATACATATTAATTATATTATTGTAAAACTTAATATGATATTCTTAATTAATGATAGAATATTTAATAAATTAGATATTTTATAACATTTTAATTTAATATAGGGGAAAAACAACAATTTAACTTTTTCCTAAATTTCTTCCACTTTTAATAAAATATATGATGATATGATTATTATTATTATTATTATTATTACTACGTTTTTAATGAAAATATGACTTTTCAAATTCCTCAGGCATTTTACTATTTCATTAAAAAACAGTAGATTTCTAGCATCCCATAATATTTATATTTAATATATAAACTGACTTTTCAAATTTTTCAGGCATTTTACTATTTCATTAAAAAAGAAAGTAATTTTTTAGCATCCCATAATATTTATATTTAATATATAATAACTAATAATATATGATTTTTGAAAAAAGTTTTTAGTATAGGGGTAAAATGATATTTCAACTTTACACTTTGGAGCTTCCCACTTTTAGTAATATATGATATGATGATTATAAAAATTTATAGAGAAAAAAATAGTCATTAGGTAAATCTTAGCCTATTTTAAGATAAATTAGCATTATTTTACCCCAATTACCTTTTACTATTAAATGTGATTACATGTAGATAAAGTAAAATTTAGGAAAATATTAGTTATTGTATTTCTATTTTAGCCTTGTAAATAATATTTTTTTTAAAAGGTGACTCATGATTTTACAAAAAACATACTCCCTCTATTTCAATTTATGTGACACATTTCGGATTACGAGATTCAAACAAGTGTATCTTTGACCGTAAATTTTTCTATATCTTTTAAATATTTTGAATTATCAATTATTGAGATTTATAGTACTTTTTATGTAGTTTACAAATATATAAATTTCATTTTTAAAAAAATTAGAAAATTTACATGAGCAAATTCTCGGTCAAACTTAAACTGTTTGACTCTCGAAAAGCGAAATGTGTCACATAAATTGCGACAGAAAGGAGTATATAATATTAGAGATGCAAATTGTGAAATACTTAAATTATATCATTATGAGTTAATTCTGAATTGAAAATGCTGTCAGGGCTGTTCCTCCAAGGCCCAAATTCAAATCAACAAGTCTTAATTAGTCATTTCCAGAATTTATTTTCTGTATTATTGATTTGTTAAAAGGATAACAACTTTATCAAATGCCAGCTTTTAGTACGATATTACATTGAGTCAGGTCGATATTTATTGTCTCTGTCATCTTTCAAATTAATAGGCGCGTTAAATGTGGCTCAAATATTATTGACTATCGACTCAGTTTTATTTTACTCTTACATAATATTGCTGAGAGTCAGAATTTTTAAGATATAATCCCTCAGTTTCAAAAAGAATGACCTAGTTTATCTTGGAACGGAGTTTATGAAAAGAAAGAAGACTTTTTAATCTTGTGGTTCTAAATTAAAGTTACGTCAAATGTATCAAAATGTCTTTTAATCTTATGGCCTTAAACATGTCATTTGGAAAGTTGAAGTTAAAGTGTTGCCAAAAAAGAAAATGGATCATTCTTTTTTAAACAGGTTAAAAAGCAAACTGAATCATTTTTTTAAAAATGGAGTTAGTAAATTTTATTTGTTAACCCTTGGCATACATAGTTTTCAGTGCAACTTAATTTAGCCCAAATAAGTTTGGACAAGTCAATAACTTGCCTATTTCAATTTTCTCAATTTCAATTCAGTCCGTCCGTTTGACAATATAACAAATGAATATCAATTGTAATAACTTGCCTATTTCAATTTTCTCAATTTCAGTTCAATCCGTCGGTCGCATCCTATTATAATTTAAAATACACAAATTAAGATAAACTAATAAAACTGATCAAAATTTAATTTATCAATAATTGCTATCCAAAACCATAGATGCATTAGTTGAGCCATTGTGCTACACAACCTACCATCTCTAATTCTATTGAACAATGTGATCATCTCATCCAAACGTAATTATTTTATTATAATTAACAAACATAATATGCATCAACAGAGATAAGGAAGTTAAACTTGGCAAATTTACATTTCCTGCTGCCATAGTTCAATCTGCAAACATGGAAAGAACAGAGCATTTACAACGAATGCGGTTTCAAAACACTGTAAGTTCTTGGCGCTGGCGCGGTCTCACTTGCGTTCTGTTGATTCTGCTCAGAACTGCCAATGCTACAAGGAACAAATCCCATTGACTTTTCATCAGGACATGATCTTGGCTTACAGAAAAACGCAGCACATTCCTCTGCTGATCTTTGCATAGGCAAGCCCGGAATGCAATTCATCCTGACATCAAGAACCTTTTTCTGAATTAACTTCTTGCATTCCGGTCCAACTTCAGTGAAGTAATTGTAACTCAACGTCAAATTTTTCAAATTGCAGAGCTTGCACACGAGTTCAGGCACAGCTCCATAGAACTGATTTTGTGCCAAGTTAAGTATCTCCATCTTAGCTAAACATCCAAATGAATGAGGTATTTTTCCTGTTAACTGATTTTTGCTCGCATCGAAAACTGTGGCTTTACTTAAAAGCCCAATTTCATAAGGCAAGCATCCAGTGAGCTGGTTGTTCAAGAACAGAACTTCGCGTAATGATTTACAAGCTTGACCAATGCTACGAGGAATTGGACCGGTGAATTTGTTGTTGGCTAAAGTTAAGTAAAGAACTGGAGTTGATCCCAAGTTATCAGGAAGTTTTTGGATTAAATTGTTGTTGTTGATGAACAGAACATCGAGATTTAACAAGAAAACTTCAGGGGGAACCAACCCGGAAAATGAATTGAACCTAAGGTCCAAGAAATACAATTTCTTGGCACCAAAAACAATGTTTTTTGGGAATTCACCATTATATTTGTTGTTGCTAAGGTCTAGCTCATAGAGATAACGAAGATTCGCGATTTTCTTGGGGATTGTACCTTTAAAATTGTTGGTATTTGCGTGGAAGATTGTTATGTCTGGTAATTCATCAAGAAAGCCGTCAATAGTAAGGTCAGGGCCATCAAATTGGTACTGATTGAAGTCCACAGCAGCTAGTGCTTTTACCTTTAAGTCAGGAACCGTGGCACAACGAAAACCTTTGTACTTGTTACAAACATCAGAGCCAATCCATGTTTTTGTAATATGTAAAGGGTCATATGTGATTTTGGACTTTAACTTTTGGATGACATGATAGGCAATCTCGACACGTTTACTTTCAAAGAGGAGCAATGGTGGCGATGGTGGCGGAGGGCAAGGAGGTTCTGGTGGCGGAGGAGGTGGTGGACAATCTTGATTATCCGGTGGAGGTACTCCACCACCTCCGCCGATGATTATCTCCAAAGCTTGTCTACTTTGGCCAAGAATTGGACTAGCAAGGACTAGACAATTTTGCAAAAATAATTGAAGGATGAAAATAATAGAGATAATAATGGTAGCCATTTGGTTAGGGCAATGAATTATGGAGTTGTACAAAGATCAATTATATTAGTATTGATTCATAGTCACGAGTTGTAAAGAAGAGCAATAACAGTACAAATTATTTTGTCCACAAATAACCAAGTTGTTGCCCTCTCACTTTCAATTATGAAAAATTTTCGTCCATTTATGACTTGTCAATGATTCTATCAATTATTATTATTATGACGGGTGGCTTAAGCATATTAGTGGCCTAAAGTGAAAATCAAACGGGGACTTAAACTTAAATTGTTAATAACTTTTATATAATTGATTTGCTCTAGTTTTCAATTGAAAATATAACCATTCTTATTTTAAAATTTTTATCATGAGATATAGTACTCCAAATATGTCAAATTTCTTCTAATAATTTCTTTATTTTTCATGAAAATTTACTTTTTCTACAAATAGTATTCAATATTTGTTAAAAAAATAAAAACTTATAACCTATTATTATTAAAAATGAGGCCCCTTAAATTTCGGGGCCTAAGGCACGTGTCTTTTTTTTAACACTATCAAGCCGCCCCTGATTATTATATGGGTAGCGAATTAAAAAGAAAAGTAAGACAAATAAATTAAAATGGTGAAAGTATTCAATTATTCTTGACTTGAAGCAGACATGTCGACGGCTAGCAGATATTATTATTATTCAGCTTCCATTGTATCATCACATGTATTATCAACTTTATACTAATAAACTGCAACTTGAGCTTACTAGCTGCCTAACTTGTCTCTTTCTCTCCTTTTAGCCAGTTTGTTTGAATGATAATTTGATACATAAATCAATTAACACATAAATCGCTCTATATATTGAACTTTTTTTTAAACCTCTATATTTCTAGTGTCTTTTGTTTTGTTTTTCTTGGAGTCGGATCATTATTGGGCCCGTGTCTCTTTTTGTTCCATTTTAATGGAAAAATTATGTAATTACACTAGGGGTGTCAAATGGACGGGTTGGGTTGAAATTGGAGATATTAAAATGGGTTGAAATGAAAATCGGGTTGGGGTCTTGACCCGCCCAAGTTTACTTTGGGCTCAAATGAATTGGGTTCAAATGGGCTAAAAAATGTGTTGGGTCTTGACCCGCCCAATTTGACCCGATTAATCTCAATAATTTTAACATAGTGATATTTAACTTTTATAATCACAATTCGAATTTCAGCTCAAGATTTTTTTAAAAAAGTAACAAATAGATAGATAAATCCTAAAAAATGTTAAATAGATAATAATTCATACCTTATATTATAGAAACATATCTTAGTAAAGAGTTTTAAAACGGGTTGAAATTGGAAATTGAATTGGGCTCAATTGAGGATTCTCTTAAAATAGGTTAGGCTTGAATGAGTTGAAATTGAATCCAATTCAAATTATCTTGAGCCCAACCCTTAAAATTCTGGGCAGGTTGGGCGGGTTACCTATGTTTGGGTTCATTTTTTACACCATTTAAAATACATGATGTCTAAAAATCTCTACCATTTGAATTAATTATAAAAATCCCTTTTATCCTTCTTTCTCTTAACATCCAGATACATCACTCTCTCTCTCTTAACATCTGGATACATCACCCTAACTCTATCAGATACATTACAATTTTATTTGTGTACAATGTATTTGGTACAAATGTTATTGTTGATACATAACCCCAATTATTTCAAACCTAAATTAGTATAAATATGATTTATAGTTATGTATCCAATACATCACTTATATATCTAATACCTAATTTTTGTATTGTTTACTATGTATCAAGCTAAAAAGGAATGTATCTGCGAGTTCTGAAAAATCCAAAATTATTGTAATTTGGAAAACTTATGAGATATGATGTAATTAGCGCCCAAATTATTGGGAGTTCTGTACTTTATAAGTTATTATTCACTTTTCAATAAAATGGGCTTTGCCTGATTTAATTTTAGAAAAGAAAAGAAAAAAAGATTTAAAACCAAAAAGTTAGTGAACTACGAATTTTGATTTACCATTAGAGCTGTCAATATGGGTTGACCTATCCTATCCGGGCTAACTACATGCTTTGAAATTTGACGAGCCAAGCTGGGTTGTCCCATTTTCCCTTCTTTTTTTTTTTCCGTTTCAAGCATGGACCTTAACTTACCGAACTGCCACGGTAAAGTAGATTGTGCGCCAGAAAATGATTACCCCAACTCACAAGTACATAAGCTACATGTAACATCTCGATAATTTCTAAGCTAAGACCTGAATCATTATATACCACCTCGCAACTCTACTCTTAAAATTTGAATCATTTGTGTAACACCTCGAACTTTGAGAAATTCTAAAGAAGGCTAACAGGCAAGTCCATGAACCCAAAATGGACCATGGACCCTTCACGGAACCCTAAAAGGTCCGTTTAGGGGTCCACGACTCATTTAAGGCAAGGAGGCCAACCTTCCAGGGCTACCATGGTGGGTCACCTGGACGGAACCCTAAAGGCCCATGGTGGCTTATACAGTCCATTTAGGGGTCCGTACAAGTCACACATCAACTTTTAAGTTTTGAGTCAACTTCAAACGATCATATCTCTCATCACATAATGAATTAGGTGTCCCATGACCTATCAAATAAAAGGTCTTTGAGTTCTCTTTCCAACGTCACCAAGTTTGTCTCATTTCAAGTTTGGAGTAAAAAGTTATACTCGTTTTAGTAAGGCTCTATTAGTCAGACGAATGTTCATGGACGGCTATATGGCCCATGAAGAGTTTCACGGACCGTGGAGCTTAAACGATCTGTCCTTCCTTGAAGGGTACTCCATCAGTTTTTAAAGCTGGGGTCATTTTGGTCTTTCCCCTATGCGTTTGGTACTTAAACTATGTCGTTTTAACTCTTATTCTAAGCCTAAACCATGATGTTTTACTCCTAATTAAGGGCTTATAAAGTGTTAGTCGGTTATTTTACGTTCATTAACACTTCAAATCATTAGAGAAAGGTTCCAAGAGGAGAAAAGCTAAGGTTTCAAATGTTCTTCGAGTTTTGTCAATTTTTCCAAGAACTTCGTTCTTCCAAGAATGTAAGGCTATCATAGTGTTGGACTAGTTTGTCCTCACGCCTACATCTACTTTCTAATCAGTAAAAGAGTAATCTAGGGTTCTATACTTAGATTTGAGTATTCTTGAGATGAGTTGATATTGATTTCTAAGTTCTTGAGTTCTGATTATTGAATTCAATTACCTGATTATTGAGTTGCTATATCTTGCATTGAGATTCTTGAGTTGATTGTTTATGTCTATTTTCAGCATGAACTCTATTTTCTGAGTATTCGTTGAGTTCTTATTGAGAATCTTTTAAACAAATACATAATTGTTTAAACTAAGTTTTTGAGGAAGTAAAGAGGAGCTTGAGAAAGAGTATAAGGGAACTAAGTATTTCCCAAATGTTTCATTTTTACATGAAGAAAAATAGTGTACTTTTTAAAAAAAAGTTAAAAGAGTTTTCAGAAAGATTGAGTACAGAGCAGTTACCTCTTAAAGAGGCCCTTTTTGAGTAATTATCTCAACCCAAAACGTATTTTTACAAAACAAAGAGAAACCTTGTTTTCTAAATGAGCGATGAGTTTCAAAGATACCTCTTTTAAGAGGATAGTTTGAGCAATTATCTCAAATAAGAGAAAGAGTATGTTTTTATACATTTGAGCAAGAGTATATATATTATTGGGAGTTGTATTGAGCACCGATATGGACGAAAGTTCAGACAACTCAGAGCCCCCATAAATCATGTCTTGCCAACATGGATACACGATCATACTTTTTAGATGAATCCTTAGTGACTTCAGACAGAGCTTAGTGGATCCACTTAGTTGAGAGGTTCTATATCCCGGCACGATATATGACAGTTCTGGCAGTTGGACAAGACTTTGTACCATCACGCAGCTCATAGTGATGGTTGTCGGTTAGAGAATCTCCCAATAGAGTTAAAGTATATTTTAAATATATCACTTATTATGTTGAAGTTCAGAGATGAGAAAGTATTTGGTAAAGTTAAATGATTAACCATTCCTATAATTCTTTACATTCAGTTGAGTTTATGATGTATCTATTGCAGTCCTTTCATTCAGTTATTTCGGTTCGGCTATATTGCATACTCATACATTCAAATGTACTGATGTCATTCGACCTGCATTTTTTTATGATATAGATACAGGTTTTCAGGATCATCATGCATTTCTTGAGATCACTCTACACTTCAGCTAGCTTTTGGTGAGCCTCCTTGTATTATGAAGGACTGCACATTTACTTTCTGGTTAGTAGTTTTGAGATGTCGGGGATCTTGTTCTGACAACCTTCGTTAATAGTAGAGGCTTCATAGATAGACAGAGTCGAGGTGTCTCTCAGTATTTACTTTATTTTGAGTTGTTTTACAAACTATAAGTATTGCTATTGAGTATTTTTCAAGACTTTATGAGTTGAGTATTTGAGTTTAACGGATTTAATTCTTTTTTAAGCCTATTATTGCTTGAGTTAGTTTTCCACTTCTAGTCAGCAAGGATGAGGGTTCGCTCGGGGACCAACAATGGTTCTCGAGTGCCGGTCACGTCCAGGGTGTAGGTTTGGGTCGTGACACTAAGACTATGTTGGGCCAACTCACTTTTTTTAAAGTATATTTTTTATAATTTTTTAAATCAAACTATAATTTAAAAATATTATCATAAATATCGACAAGACAACATTACATAGTGGTAGTGTTATTAATTTTTAATCAAATCCACAAATAAAATTATCTTTATAATATTATTAAGTTTGATTTCAAGTAAAAGTATAAATAGATAAATAAAAACATTAACCTAATTATTTTTCAATGATCATAATAAAACATCAAAAATATGACAATATTCAGAGGTTAGAGTCTACAGAGTGATTTGATCTTAGGCATATTTATATGCTTATGTTGTCAATATTGGCCCAAGAATTGATTAGATTGAAGAATGATCTTTAGTTACTAACTTGATTTTTGGTGTAACTTGTGATGATTGTGCACTTACACACATGATTAGTTGTTTCAGGAGTACTAGAAAGGATTGGAGTTGGAACAAAGAAAGAAGGAGCAAAGATGTGCAAGAAAATGGCCAAGGGAAAAACCACTAGTGGTTGGCGCACTGGTTGGCGCGGCGCGCCACTGGTGGTACTTCAGAAAGGATGTTGTGGCGCGCTGAGAAGCGCGACACACCAAGGGCCACACTTCAAAGTCCCTTCTCAGGCGCGCCGTGCCAAGGAGGAGACTTCAGAGGCAACCTGTAGGCGCGAAGCCCCACAAAAGTTCTGATTTTTTCAAGTTAAAAGACTTAAAATAGGATTCCTAAGTGTAGTAGGTTTTGACTCCAAGTTATCCTACTATTATAAATACACCTTTAGGGTTCCATAATCTGGGTCGACATTTTGATTTAGTGTGCGAGAGAAAGAATTCAAGTTTGTAATAGGTTTTAATCCTTTAACTCTTCTATTTTCCAGAAATTGCATGAACTATTGTATTTTCTTGTTTACTAATAGCATGAGTGGCTAAACGCCCTAGTTCTAGGGCTGTAGTTACGAATGAATTGCTGATTATTAAAGGCGTGTTAAATTAACTCTTGGTTGTCATTATAAGTTACTTCTATATTCTTGTTTTAGTATTTTATGCTTGCGCACCATAAGATAAATCTATTGTCTAATCTTAAAATCGAGAGAAGAGGGTTTAGATAGACCAGAGAATATAGAGAGCTCGGTCCACCCATTAGATTGAGGTGATTAGTGTTCAGGAGTGACGCCCAGACGAACACCTTGCTTGGTTACGAAATAGGATGAAATATAAATGCTCGCCAGTTAGTCTATTTATCCCCGTTCAACGATGTAGTTAAATAACTTACTGGGGTAGGCGACAAGAGGCATATAACCTGGATCATATCATCAACCCTATAAACCAGTAACTTGACAACAGAAATTAATTCTAAGCTAATAATATGATACATGATATTCAGTATATGTTGCAGCCCTGGAATTGCTTTTAACTTGTTTGAAACATTATATCAAAGTTGTTCACCATTTGTTACTTTCATTTAGTGCATAATTATTAGTAGATAAATAATAAATCATCACTTCTTGAAAAGGTTACCTTTTACTTTTAGTTGTAGAATTAAGTGAATATAAGTTGATCATAAGTCCCTTGGGAAAGATTAACTAGTTTCTTAAAGAATCTATATTACTTGCGCGACCACGTACACTTGCGTATATACTGGGGAGAAATAAGGTTTTGGCGCCGCTGCCGGGGACTTAGAAATTGATTTATATTCAATCTTTTTAAGTCTACAGTTAATATATTCAGGTATTAATTACGTGATCTTAGCTTGTGTATTGCAGGCACTTGATTTTCAGGTCTGGCTAGGAAAGGAGATCTTGTCGAACCATACAACGAACCTGAAAGAGTTTTACGCCAGCGCAAAAAAATGAATTAGGGACGACAAAGAGAATTGGGTTTAGGTCTTCCGGGAAACTTTGATGATGATAATCAAGACAGCATGAATAACCTGGAAAACGTGAATAACCCAGAAAACGTGAATAACCCAAGAAACCTGAATAACCAAGGAGTACCGCCTGTTGTACCCGCAAGACCTGTCCGTGATGTGGTAGTCCTACTCACAGCCAACTTGGCATCTATTATTAGGAAACCTCCACCGGGGGGTAGATTTGAACTAAAGCAGAGCATGGTATAAATCCTCCATACTAATGGGCAATTTACTGGTCTCCCCTATGAGGATCCTCAAATCCATCTTATGACTTTCATAGAAATTACCAATACATACATCCCAATTGGAGTCTCATCAGACTATGTAAGGTTGACTTTGTTCCCATAGTCATTGTTAGGAGTTGTAAGACGTTGGTTAGACTCTGAGCCACCAAACTCCATCACTACTTGGGATGATCTAGCAAAGAAGTTCCTGAGTCAATTTTTCCCATCCAAGAAAACCGTGAAGCTGAGGGGTGAGATAATAAACTTTGTTCAAAAGCAAGAGGAGTACATGTACCAAGCATGGACGCGTTTCAAACAAATGTTGAATGCTTGCCCACATTGGTACTTGCTCACACTTTCTTTGAGAGTTTAGACTATAATGCTCGTTCTCTTCTTAATAGTGCAGCAGGTGGACATGCCCTATCCATAAAAAATGAAGACTTCTTCGCCTTACTCGATAAACTTTCTGAAGGGAACCAAGGGTATTGTCATGCCCCGAGCCTACACCCTGGGCGGGACTGGCACTCGGAGACCATTGCTGGCCCCAAGCGAACCCTTGGCCTGGCTTACTTAACTCAGCGGAAGACTTAACTCAATGAAACAGTTTCAAATAAGAACTTAAAGAATAATAAGTTGGCCAAAATGGCACTTAAGTCTTAGACAACATCTGAAAGATAAAGAAAGACATCTGAACTAATAACTATCTGACTGTCTATGAAGTCTCTAAATTACTGAGATGGATGTTGGGACAAACCCCACAACATCCTAATAAATGAAAGACTGAAAGCAAATAAAAGAGTCCTCCGGAATGCAAGGAGGCTCACCACTGACTCTGAGCTGCTCAACTGGATCAACGAGGTGCTGGATGCTGATCCTAGTTACCTGCGTCTGCATAAGATGCAAGTCAACTGGCATCAGTACATTGAATGTACAAGTATGCGAGTTGGAAAGCTAATCACACATAGGCTAGAAAGAATCTGAAAGAAACTAAATAACTTACCTGGCTCACTCAACTCAACCTGACTGACTCATTTCAATATAAAGCAATTTAAAGCAAGTGCAATATAAAGAAAAGTTGTTTAAAACATGCTATAAACTTTGTGTGTATGCAAAAGATACAATAAATCTGAGATGTATGTAGAAATACAAATGAACTGATGTATATAGAAATACAATAACTGTTGTGGGAGTTTCTCTAACAGACAACCATCACATAAGAGCTATAGTGATGATACATCGATCAACCTCATGCTGCCAGAGCATTCTATACTCGGCCAAAGGTACATAATCTGAACTACCTAATGGATCCACTAGTCTAATTTGAAAAGGATTCATCTAAAAAGTATGAACCTCTTCTACCCATGATGGCTACATGGTTCTATGGGGGCTGTGGGTTCTTTGAACACTCCCCCAATTCGGTGCTCAATACTACTCCCAAAAATGTACTGGCTCTTATGTTTTTAAAAAAAACATAATTTCCTCTGTGATTTGAGATTAGTGCTCAAAAGAACTTAGCTCAAAGGCTATCTTGGAAATCAAAGTTTCCCTTCTTGCTTCATTTAGAAAGCGATTACTTTTTTCTAAAAACTATCCCGAAGGTTCTTTGGAAATCTTAGTTTCCGTTCTTATAAAATTCTAAGGACTCATCTTGACTTGACTCGTACTTCTCTTGACTTTGATCTTAACTTTCCTTGAATTGGATTATGGATTCAAGGTTCATGATCTCATGTTTATGGATGATTTCATGATGTTTAGATGTATTTTAGAATGTTAGAATCGACTAGGAAACATAGGTACATCACTTAGGAACACGTACGAGAAGGTGGGGAACGAATGGGGAGAACTGGCGTCCCTGGCGCTCTGAGAGGCGTGGGGTGCCAGGCCCCAAACCTCAGAGAGCTGGGTGGGGCGCTCTGGCTGGGGCGACGCACCAGAGGCCAAACCTCAGAGAACATTTTGGGGCGCGATGAGAGGCGCGACGCCCCAACCCCTGTACCCAGGTGTTTTCGACTTTTCTCCTCTGTTTTTCATCTCTAAACCCTCCAAACTTCCATGATACTTTCCCCAAACCCCCTAGGATCAATTGTACCCCTCAATATACAACCAATCTAACTCGCAAAACAACCCGGAAACATGAATCAATTCAACAATCAAACCCACAAGAATTCAACAATGTTCTTCAAGAACTTCAACTTTCTTAACATTCAAACAACTCCAATTTTTGCTGAATTGAAACAAGTTAGTGTGTGGGTGAACTAACCCAACACGAAGGAAATCTCACATACTTTAATAGGGATCACCCCCGACGAATTCCACTTACAAAGCTTGAACGTGCTTGGAGATTTCTTGATTTCTCTCCTCTTTTCTCTCCTTTCTTCTCCTCTCCAAGCCCTAGCGTAAATTCTAATTTATTTTAAACTGAATAAAGTCTTGTTTTACCCCAATTAATTCCTAAAATCAAATTAGAAAATTAATTAGAGAAAAGACTACTTTTCCCTTCCTTAAATCCGGATTGGGACTTTCCTCAATCCAACAGCCCAACTTTCGAAAGTCATATCTCACTCATACGATGTCGAAATTGTGCAATATCGGCGGCGTTGGAAAGATCTCTCCAAGGGATTTCCAAACATATCAAGATCTTCTCCTTACTACTCCTGATATAGGAGTTATGGCCGTTTGAAAATGGTCAAAACTCACTTTCTTAACTTAGACCAAATTTCCAGATTTCCTTATTCTTTCCAAAAATCAATATTTTCATATTTTAATCTCTTTATAGTCGTTTCTAGGTGTGAGATGTTACATGTATGAGGGGGAAATGTCTAGAACCCCAACCCAAAAGGCTGCAGGGATCTTAGATGTAGACCAAGCTACTGCCATAAATGCCAAATTAGATGCAATGCAACATAATATGACCTTAAATTTTAAACAAATGGCTCTAAATCAGGTACCGGTAAACGTGGTAAATCAGGCAGCAAATTGGTGTGAGGTATGTGGTAGTGGAACTCATGAAACCGAATAATGTGAGGCAAACTTGGATTCCGTAAACTATGTGGGTAATGCGCAAAGGGTTGGAGTGCAACAAAATTATGGTAATACTTACAACCCTAGTTAGAAGAACCATCCTAACTTCTCATGGGGTGGTAACCAAAATCAAAATCAGGCGCAAAGGGGTTAACCAATACCGTTCTCTAGGGGCTGGGCAACAATACTACAATCCTAACCAAGGCTCAAATCCTAGTGCACCAAAAGGGGGGATGACCAATGAAGAGCTACTACAAAAGCTCATGACTGAGATATGGACCAAATTAAATGCTAGAATAGATAAGCAAGATGAGAACATCAGAAACATCCAGATGTCCCAAATGAGTTTAGAGAAACAAGTGGCCAATTCTTTGAACTTGCGTCCTCAAGGTGGACTGCCCGATGATACAGAGCCCAATCCAAAGCAATTGCACGCGGTAAGTACTAGAAGTGGGTTACAATTAGAGGAATTAGCTCCAAAGAAGAGAGACACTGAGGTAAGTAGCAAAGAAAAAAAGGTGGAAGAGGTAGTAAAAAGCTCCAATGTTGAGGTACCCGTTCCTCAAAAGAAATTACCATCTCCATTTCCACAAAGGCTGAAAAAGCAGAATGAAGATGAAAGCTTTGGTAAGTTTCTCTCTCTCCTTAAACAAGTTCACATTAATCTACCTTTGGTTGACATTTTGCAGGGTATCCCGAAGTATGCTAAATACGTGAAGGACATAGTGGCCAACAAGAGGAGACTCATTGAATATGAAACTGTAGCACTTATTGAGGAGTGCAACTCAAGGATCCAAAACAGACTGCCCAAAAAGTTAAAAGATCCGGGTAGTTTTACTGTGCATATTACAATTGGGCAAAGTGTTCATGCCCGGGGGTTGTGTGATTTGGGGGCAAATATAAATTTGATGCCCTTATCTTTGTATTAAAAACTTGGGTTGGGTAGTCCAAAACGAACCACTGTTATTCTCCAACTTGCTGATAGATCCATTGCTAGACCAGAGGGGGTGGTAGAAGATGTGTTAGTATAGGTAGGTTCATTGATTTTTCCGGTAGATTTTGTGGTCTTAGACTTTGAACCCGATTCTGAAGTTCCATTAATTTTGAGACGACCTTTCTTGGCCACGTGTAAGACATTGATTGATGTAGCAACTGGTCAACTAACTATGAGGGCACATGACAAGGTTGAGGTATTTGATGTTTACCGTGCTTTAAAATTGCCTTCTATTTATGAAGAATTGTCTGCTATTACTGTGGTAGATCGCATAGTAGAATCATAAGTAGTTGTGCCCGAAGATCATTTAGAAAGAGTGTTAGTGGGTCATGAGATAGAGGGAGACACTGAAGCTCAAGAGATTGAATCATGCTTAAATCTAGTACTAGTAGACACTCGTAGGAATAAAGTGGAGTCATTAGATCGCGAGTTGGGCCCCCCAACAAAGCCATCAATAGAAGAAGCCCCTGTTTTGGAACTAAAAACTATGCCGGCTCACCTAAGGTATGCTTATTTGGGTACTAATGAAACTTTGCATGTTATACTTTCTGCAGAATTGTCTGACTTACAGGTTGATGCGGTATTGAGGATCTTAAAGCGGAGGAGGAAAGCAATTGGATGGCAGATGACTGATATTCATGGGATTAGTACGGCGTTATGCATGCACATAATTTACATGGAAGAGGATCACAAACCTAAAGCACAACATCAACGTCGACTGAATCCTGTGATGAAAGAAATGGTAAGAAAGGAAGTCATTAAGTGGCTAGATGCTGGAATTATGTACCCAATCTCTGATAGTAAGTGGGAAAGTCTGGTACAATGTGTTCCCAAGAAGGGAGGTATGACAGTGGTAAGGAACGAAAAAAATGAGTTGATTCCTACTAGAACAGTAACCGGGTGGAGAATTTGCATGGATTACCGAAAACTAAATGATGCTACCCGGAAAGATCACTACCCCGTTCCCTTCATTGATCAAATGCTTGACCGACTAGCAGGGCAGGAGTGCTATTGTTTCTTAGATGGATATTCCGGTTACAACCAGATCTTGATTGCACTCGAGGATAAGGAAAATACCACGTTCACTTGTCCTTATGACACATATGCTTTCAAGCGCATGCCGTTCGGACTTTGCAATGCACCGACGACTTTTCAAAGGTGTATGATGGCCATTTTTCATGATATGGTGGAATACTTTGTTGAGGTGTTCATGGATGATTTTTCCATCTTTGGGAAGTCTTTTGAGGTATGTCTCCAAAATCTTGATAAAGTACTTGCTAGATGTGAAGAAGGTTTTTACAGGTGATTCATCAAGGATTTTTCCAAGATTACCAGACCTATGTGCAGTCTCTTGGAGAAGGAGGCAAAGTTTGACTTTGATGAGATGTGTTTGAAAGCTTTTGAGATTTTGAAGAGGAGCTTAATTGAGGCTCCCATCTTAATTGCTCCTGATTGGGAATTACCATTTGAACTCATGTGTGATGCAAGCGACGTAGCAGTGGGTGCAGTGTTGGGACAAAGAAAGAATTAAGTGTTTCACTCGATCTATTATGCAAGCAAGACCCTTGACTCTACACAAGCTAATTACACAGTGACTGAGAAGGAGATGCTGGCTCTAGTGTTCGCCTTTGACAAGTTCAGATTATATTTGGTAGGAACTAAAGTGATTGTTTTTTCTGACCATGCAGCTATTAAGTACCTATTCAACAAGAAAGATGCTAAACCAAGGCTGATTCGATGGATATTGCTTTTCCAAGAATTTGACCTGGAGATCAAAGATAGGAAAGGTACTGAGAATGTTTGTGGATTTTTCACATGTGAATGAAGGTGAGCAAATTCGGGAAGAATTTCCAGATGAACAATTGATGACATTAGATATCTCTCAAGTGCCAAGGTATGCAGACATTATGAATTTGATAGTAAGTGGCGATTATCCTCCGGGTGCAACTACCCAACAGAAGAAAAATCTCAATCATGATGCCAAGTTCTATATCTGGGATGAACCATTCTTGTTTAAGCAAGGTGTAGACCGGGTAGTGAGAAGGTGCATTCCGGAATCTGAGGTTCACAAAGTGCTCGAAAGTTGTCATGCTAGCCCATATGGAGGTCACCATGGAGGAAAGCGCACTGCTCATAAGGTACTACAATCTGGTTTCTTTTGGCCCTCGTTATTTAAAGATTCTATTGCTTTTGTGAAGGGCTGTGATAAATGCCAAAGGTTGGGTACTATTTCAAGAAGACATAAGATGCCGTTAAGCAACATTTTGGAGTTGAAATCTTTGATGTGTTGGGTATTAAATTCATGGGTCCATTACCACCATCTAGTGGAAACCAATACATTCTTGTGGATGCGAATTATGTTAGTAAATGGGTTGAGGCGATCGTTCTTCCTTCCAATGATTCAAGGGTGGTGATAAAGTTCATAAAGAAGCACATCTTCACTCGCTTTGGCACTCCAAGGGAAATTATAAGTGATGGAGGTAAGCATTTCATTAACCATCTTGTTAAAAACCTTCTTGCTAAGTATGGTATTCGTCGTAAGGTTGCTACAACTTACCATCCTCAAACGAGTGGCCAAATGATGAATGATCCAAGTTGCGTCGTGCCGCGATGTTAAATCAAGCGCTACATGGGAGGCAACCAATGAAAAATATGTAATAGATAGGTAGTTCGTGTTTGAAAATTTTATTTTTATTGTTTTAGCTTAGTGTAAATTCGTAGAATCTAGGAAGTTCTTTTAGTGTTATTAAATAGGATTTTTCATTATTTGTAACTTAACTTGTAATAACGAAAAAAAAGAGTGTAAATCACTGAGGCGCTACTCTGTCATGAAGATTCAGCAACGATGTTGGGGCGCTACTCTGGCGTGTCGCCCCTCCATCGCGCCAATGCCTAGATTTTTTTTTAACCGGGTTTTGACCCGGTTCAAACCCAACCCACTTACCTAAAAACCCTCAAATCCCAAACTTTTCCCCCATTCTCCTAAATTCTAACAGATCCAACCCCTAAATTCCCTCAAACTTTTCTCCATTCTTCTTCCCTAACTCTTCTCCTTCCTCCATTAAACTCCCAATTTCTCCATTAAAACTCCCAAAACTTTTCTTCTTCCCCACCACCAACTATATATCCTCCACTTCCCCACTTCTCTTTCACTTTTAAACTATCATTCCCCAATTTTTTTTCCTTTTCCTTCTTCTCCTTCACCCACTGCCTAATCCGAACACCCTCCTAATTTTTCTAATTTTTTTCCTTTTCTCTAGTTTTCTTTTCTTTATAGGTTACAATGGCACCAAAAGACAAGAATGTGGTGGGTTCCAAGCGGAGTAGAAAAGGAGAAGCTTCCGGGTCCTCTAGTGGCCGGGAACCGGTACAAAAATTTGGCAAAAAGGTTGTCCAAAGGTATGGCTAGGAATGGTTTGCATGTCAACATGAGGCGAAGTATATAGGCGACGAATTTGTGAATGAGGAACGGTTACAGTCACAATTTCCTGATATATATCAGACTGGTAATGAGTTGGGTTTGAGGTTTATCTTTGAAAATTCGGGGGATTGCAATTTGACAGTATTGAGAGAATTTTATGCTAATTGGCTAACTGAAACAAAATATAAAACTATGCCTGTTAGGGGGAAAGATGTCAAGTTTTCTACCCAAATTCTGAATGAGTTGTTAGGAACCCCGAATTGTGACCTAGATGAGTTTAATAACTTGAAGGATAAACCTCCTTACAGGGATATCCGACATACCTTGTGTGGGGTTGATTCGACTGCTAGGTGGGAGCAGAGTAAGGATACTGGGAGGCATAATACCCTCTATTTTGCTAACTTTAATCAGGTTGCTAGGGTGTGGCTGAAGATAGTGTGTAGTGTGTTGTTGCCTGCCAAACATTTGACTGAGGTGACAAGGGATAGGGTGGTGTTGGTCTATATGCTGATGAAGGGAATGTCCATTAATATTAGGGCAATCCTGAGGCAAAATATGATGAAATTTAGGAACAATTTGAGGTGGAGATTATGTTACGGGGGGTTGATCACCCATTTTATGAGGGTTGAGGGTATTGAAGAGGAAACAATGGACATGACCGTTGCTTATCACCCGAATCTGACGGGTAAATTAGTTGATGTAACCCGAATAAAGGCACCAGACACGTCCATTGACCTGTCTTGTCTGCTCAAGAAAGGCAAGCCCGTGATGACAGCGTCATGGCAAGAATGTTCGGTATGGCAGAGCTGCAGTTGCGGATAGGAGGACGGCCGGTTACTGACGACGAAATGGAGACCTTGGCGGATCGTTATCCGTTGATTGAGAGTGCCGCCTTTATGTGTAGGTCTGGTCTAGCTTTTATGGAGCCTTTAGATGATGATAAGGCTATGGATGATGAGCAGGATGATGCTGTGGATGAGGGGGCGAATGCCTTGATGGTGTTCGATGGCGGTGACGACGAGGCTTAAAGGCCCGAAGGAGTATTCCTAACTCTGTACTTTGCTTTAATTGTGCACTGAGGACAGTGCTTATTTGTGAAGTGTGGGGTGGGGTAATATGTCTTTGTTGTATATAGTTGTTTATTGATTTATCGAGTCTAGTGTTAGATTTTAGTTAACTTTTTAAATTTTTTATTTATTTTGGGTTCCTCAGCGTTTGTTTTCAGTACTTTTACTAAGGATTGTCCCTTTGAACCGACTAGGATTAGTTTATTGCTTTATTGAGTCTTAGAGTTGTCTTAGGAGGGACAGTTCCCAATGATGGATGGATGACAACCGTCTTAAGGGAAAATTAGTCACATAGAAGAGTAGGATTAAGAAACCAACCTTGGTCTTTTTAAGCTATGTCCGAATAAGTTAGTCAAACGTCATGGGTAGTCATATTTGGGAAAAATGCAATAGATTGTTGACCTTGTAATCAGCATGTGTTCTTAAGTTTTGACTCAAAATAATATGAAAATGGGCTTAATTGTGTAGTGATACCGTAATGCAACTTGTATGAGCATGTTAGTTGAGATATCCTTATATGTGTCATAATGCCATGTGTGGTGAGAATTGATTGGTTCTTTCTTAACTTGATATCTAGAACTTGCCTTGTGTGTGTTGATTTAGTAGCTCGTATGACTTAGGGAATGTGATTGAGGCGTTTCTTGAAATAGCTGATTCTTAACTCTAATTGTATGCCTACCATTGAATTTATCCCTAGTGAGCCCCACTGAGCCTTTAGCCTTGTTTATTGATAAACCACATGATAAGCCGAAACCTGTTGTTTGATACCAAGTCTTTTGATCCTATGAAAATCCTTAATGCACTATGTTAAGAAGAAGGGTTGGAAAATGTTGGTTGATATAGCTAAGGGTGAATTGCTACATGGTGTGGGAAAGAAACTTCTATTTTGGCCCTGGTCCGTAGTGGCAATGTGCATCTCGACTAAAATTGAGGGTGACTAATTTAGAACTATGCTCAAAACATTGGCCCTGATCCTATCAAGGATTATGTGTACCTTACTCGGATGTTAAAATCTAGAGTTTGGATGGCTAGTGCAAAGGTATATAAAAAAAAAAAGAAAAAAAAAAGGGCAAATATGGAGCAACAAAGGGGGTATATAGTCATGACGTGTATACTAGGAGGAAGGAGAAGCTATAAAGGAGATAGTTGGCGAAATAATGACAAGTGCATTAGGGAGGTGTAGTCAATAAAATGATTCCTACATATTCCCTCTCTTACCTTTAGCCGACATTACAACCGAATGAAAAGTCCTCTTGATTCCTTGAGAAATATAATGCGAAGGTAATAATACACTATTGGCAAGCTTATGGTATGTTGAGAAAAGTAAGAACTTATTTTGTGAGAGTGAGTTGATTATGTGGAAAATAGGCCTTGTCAACATTGAAATGGTTTGAGTGAAAGGCTTTACAAAACATAAACAAGTGAGGGCATTCATGGCATGTGTAGGATTATCTAATTGATGTGTGGTATGAGTTTGCATTTTCCCGGAAAAATAACAAAAGAGTCATTCTTTGAGCATGTGTTGTACTTGGTGTACATGTTGTGAATTGTTGCATCCAATGTGAACTACAAGATCATGATTAAAAATGTTTGGTTGATTTTAAGGTGGGTTGATAAGTCGAAGGGTTGTGAAAAATAGTTGATAGTCTAGAGATTGTTTGAGGACAAACAAAAGTCTAAGTGTGGGGTGGTGATCTTAGGCATATTTATATGCCTATGTTGTCAATATTGGACCATGAATTGATTAGATTGAAGAATGATCTTTAGTTACTAACTTGATTTTTGGTGTAACTTGTGATGATTGTGCACTTACACACATGATTAGTTGTTTTAGGCGCACTTGAAAGGATTGGAGTTAGAACGAAGAAAGAAGGAGCAAAGATGTGCAAGAAAATGGCCAAGGCAAAAACCACCAGTGCATGGCGCACTGGTTGGCGCCGCGCGCCACTGGTGGTACTTCAGAAAGGATGTTGTGGCGCGCTGAGAGGCGCGACACGCCAAGGGCCACACTTTAGAGTCCCTTCTCAGGCGCACTGAGAGGCGCACTACGCCAAAGAGGAGACTTCAGAGGCAACCTGTAGGTGCGAAGCCCCACGGAAGTTCCGACCTTTTCAAGTTAAAAGACTTAAAATAGGATTCCTAAGTGTAGTAGGTTTTGACTCCAAGTTATCCTACTATTATAAATAGACCCCTAGGGTTCCATAATCTGGGTCGACGTTTTGATTTAGTATGCGAGAGAAAAAATTCAAGTTTGTAATAGGTTTTAATCCTTTAACTCTTCCATTTTCTGGAAATTGCATGAACTATTGTATTTTCTTGTTTTCTAATAGCATGAGTGGCTAAACGCCCTAGTTCTGGGGCTGTAGCTACGAATGAATTGTTGATTATTAAAGCGTATTGAATTAACTCTTGGTTGTCATTATAAGTTACTTCTATATTTTTGTTTTAGTATTTTATGCTTGCACACCCTAAGATAAATCTATTGTCTAATCTTAAAATCGAGAGAGGAGGGTTTAGATAGACCAGAGAATATGGAGAGCTCGGTCCACCCATTAGATTTAGGTGATTAGTGTTCAGGAGTGACGCCCAGACGAACACCTTGCTTAGTTACGAAATAGGATGAAATATAAATGCTCGCCAATTAGTCTATTTATCCCCGTTCAACGATGTAGTTAAATAACTTACTGGGGTAGGCGCCGAGAGGCATATAACCCGGATCATATCATCAACCCTATAAACCAGTAACTTGACAACTGAAATTAATTCTAAGCAAAAAATATAGTACATGAAATCCTATACATGCTGCAGCCCTGGGATTTTCCAAGCTTAAAACATTATATCAAAGTTGTTCACCATTTGTTACTTTCATTTAGTGCATAATTATTAGTAGATAAATAATAAATCATCACTTCTTGAAAATGTTACTTTTTACTTTTAGTTGTAGAATTAAGTGAATATAAGTTGATCATAAGTCCCTTGGGAACGATTAACTCGTTTCTTAAAGAATCTATATTACTTGCGCGACCACGTACACTTGCGTGTATACTGGGGAGCAACACGATTCCCTAGAAATTTTAGGAAATTTTTATTTTATGTAGTACATACTTTATAAATATAATTTGTATTTAAAATTTTAATATTAAAAACTTTAAATAAATTTTGAGTGTGGACTCTTGTTATTTTTAATACTCTATTTTATTTTTATTTTTAATTAATTTTTATTTGGCCGATGGCCCGGCCCTACCCATATTTCTCAAGTCCCACAAATCAGCAGGCTTATTCAGGCCGGGCAAAAAGTCCTTCTCTTAAATGGGCTCCGAAAATCTTAGTCCAATCCTATCAAATCACAGGTTATGCCAGGTCAGCCCAATAGACCTAACCCATATTGCCGGCTCTATCTACCATGTATTAGCCTTTTGATTTCATGTTAATTTTCTTTGCTCATATTTTACTCTTTTGTTAAATAATTCAACGGTGTGATTTTTCAATATTTAATAAGATGATCGGGATAAGCTCAAATTACTGTATCAGATAATTACACTCGGGTTTGAGCAACTAAGCCTATAACGATTTCAATTACTATAATAGATTTACAATCGAATATTTAATAAATTTCTATATATATATCCAAAATTATACAAAAATTATTGAGTTCTTTTGACTAGTATATTAAACACTAGCCGCCCCTCTGTCCATCTTGAAAGAGACTTAATTCAAGAGCACTTAGAACAGGAAATTTCGATTTGTTTTGGTTTAGTTATACATTTATTAATCATACACGAAAATAAAAGTAAGTATTCATTTAAAACAGGAAAAAAGTGACAACAATCCATTCAAAATGAAAAATACTTAGGACAACTTACATTATAGAACTTCAAGTCACTATATTTACCGTGTATAAACTTCAAAATTCACCATTTTAGCCTAGAAGGAAGAGATAGTGACATTTTTAGTCCATCAAGAATTATCAGACACCCATATACATGAAACCAATAAAATGATTATTTTCGTCTTGTACATTTTTGCTTTCATATAAATAAATTTAAAAATAAAATTTGATGAAAACATATATAATTAGATCCTTAAAATTATTTGTAAAAATGATATATTATGTATGAATAATAATAAAATATATGTATATATTTTTCCAATTCGATTATTTCTTCGATTTTTTTTAAAATCAAAACCAAACCAAGTACTATTTGTTTTTAAAAATCTAAAACCATACCCAAATAAACAGTGAACACTCCTACTCTCAGTTCTCTACAACTCTTTGACTATTCTAGGTCTTCATGAAATATTTTAGATATTAATTAAGAGTTTGTTTGAAATTGCTACTAAAAACTGTTTATTTCTAGAAGCTCTTTTAAAAAGTGTTATTGGAAATAAAAATAATTTATATTTGACTAATTCATTTAAAAAGTGCTTTTGATAAGTATATTGTGCTTGACTAATCTTTTTTAAGAAGTGCTTTTGAGGGTCAAATTATGAAAATGACAAGTATCAATGTACTTTTAATATTAAGATTATTTTATAGAGAGAAACTATTTAAATATCTACTATAAAAACTTTAATTAAATTAAAATGTACATATTCATATTTTCAATCAATGTCACCTTTTTTTTCTAATCCTGCAAAATAATATATAAAATATAAAATAATAATATATAAATGTAAAATAAAATAAAATTTTGTTATATAAAAAGAAAATGTAAAATCTGAAATCAAATTTAACCAAACATATGAGATATGTTAATTAATTAATAAGATATATATTGGTAAATATGTATATATGGAAGAGATATATTTGGTCTTGAATAAAAACAATTTTGCTTGCTTCTACTTTTTTTAAGAAGCAGAGATTTTTAGCTTTTTTCCAACCGCAGAAAATTGTTTGTGCTTCCATTTAAAACTAGTTTTACTTATTTGCCAAACGTCTTAATTTTTCAAAATAAATATTTTTGGCCTCTCAACAACAATTCAAACAGGTTCTAAGTTGGCGATGAATTCTTAACATAAATTATACGTTTTCTCATTGTGTATTTGAATCCAATCATATAAAAATAATTTTGCTCTAACTTGTAGTGCCATTATGTGACGCACCGACAGATTGGTATGGAGAAAGTTACTTAATAAACAGAAGAATCCACTAATTTTTAGTTTTGATTCAAATTTGAAACAGTAAAAATGAAATGAAATAAAAATGAGCATCAAATGACATGAAATCTATGTGGAACGTTCAATTTATATTTGGAGAGCTCTAAAGAATATAGACTTTTTTCTAGGTTTAATACAAAGGAAAAAATAGTGACAAAGGAAGAAGAAAGAAAAAGGTCATTGAACACCAAAAATTTTGAGGCAATTTCAAGGGAACTTAAGCATGCATTGGTTTGTGACATGTCCAACTATTTTTTTAGTTATTTTGAACATTTTCTTCAACATTAAATGGTGACCTTAAATAAACAAATTTCGAACGTGTAAATCAAATGGAATATGGTAAAATTGGGAACTCGAGCACATAATGTTCAAATCCTATATCAGGCTCTCTGGGGATGAATTGGAACTCACTCACCAAAGATAGAATGCTACACTACTTCTTAGTTGTGTATGCTCACAAATTTGATGTTGATTTTTCTGAATAGCTATATTTTGGTTTGTTGATGTTGTAATATAGATGGCCGGAATGAGGAGGCCCTAGCCGTTCTCTCCAGAATACCCGTCTGTACCTTTATTTCGTTGCAAAAAGTGCTCTGTTGTCCCTAAACGAATCCACTTCCAGCAGCAACAAGTTCTCAGTCAATGTGGAAGATCTTGGGTTTGAAAGTGATTAAGCTGTCATGCGGAAACTTACAATTGAATATCATATGGTTAATAAATCAGATGAAAAAAAACTTATACTAAAAACATAATATTATTATATGAAAACTAATATAAGAGAAAAATATTAAAACTATTGAGAGAATAAATCTCCCCTAAACTAAACTCTTAAATGTCTACATTGTAGAAGTTATTGTGTTCTGTTATGAGAATAGAAATCTTCAATTTATAGATCTCCAAATTTTTTCTCTAAGCAAAGAATAAACCAAATATGGAAACGGTTCTATATCTTACCTTAAAATCGCTTAATTTTACTACTCGTGACCCTGACAAATAGTCATTTGACATTTTTACAGAGAGGTTGTGTCAAAGTCGAGAGCTTTGTCTGAGTCCGAACCATTGAGTTTAGTAAGAGAAATTAAAGGTCTCAATGGAGATTTTCTGAGATTGGCTCCTCTAGCAGAAGCTTTGCCGCATTTATGAGTAGTCAATTGGCATTTTTTTAACTGATTCAACCCCAAAATACCTTCAGCTATTCGATTATGTACCCTCTCGGGTGAGACTAAAGGACTTTAGCGTTTATAATATTCTTGTTCACGTTCTCTGCTTTTTTATCTCGGTTTCACTACCTTCCGAACGTGTTTAATTTACAGGTTGCTGCTGCAGAGCCAACCCCACCTTCAGGCCTAAGTATATCAGTTCAACACCCGATCCTCAGATTCTTCCAATCTACAAAGGTGCAGATTGGTCAAGAAGGAACTCGTGGAAGTGACATTCGTACTGAAGTAGGAAGAAATATTGATTTCGAACTGAAGCTATAGAAGTTTGTCCACGCCATATGGTTGTGATGTCCTAGTGAGTAAGGCTTGCGTTAGAGGTGTGTCAGCGGGGCTTTAATTCTTTTACATGATAGAGAACGTTGCTTCGAGTGATTGTCCTATCAATTATAGGGATAGTTTGTAGATAATTTCATATGCATGTTGGTGCATGAAAAACAATGTGAAATGTGAATCACAAAAGAGAGATTTTCATTAGCCTCGAGCAGTGGCGGAGCCAGAAATTTCGTCAAGGGTGTTCAAACTTTAAAGAGTCGATAATTTTTTTTTTGGCGGAGTGGGTACACAAAACATTTTTTTTTTACCGATGAGTAGGTGCACAAAAATTTCTGTGATTTTTTGTTTAAAAAGAGATTTGTATTAAAAAAAATATAGCAAGTGGGAATTGAACCCCAGACCTCCATGAAGTGAACGCGTGCACCTACCGCTGGACCATCTGCTTTTGCTGTGTCAAAGAGTGTTCAATTAATACATATCCAGATATTAGACTATATTTTGCCTATATACCCGATATAATTTTCCGACGAAGGGTGTTCATCTGACCACCCTTACTAGGCTGTAGCTCCGTCCCTGGCCTCGAGGCTCCGCTTTTTAGTTGAATTTTTAAAATTTTTAGTTGTAACAATCAACGATTTCGACATAATATGGAGATTTGGGTTCTGCTTGATCTTTTCTAGATTCATGTATTGACCTGTCTTGCAAATTTTGGACCTATATGCTTATTATGAATTGTGTGACCGCTTCATCTAAATTTTGAACGTTGCTTCGAGTGATTGTCGTTAGAGAAAACACACTTTTAATTACTTATGTCTTCAACACGCCCTCTCACATGCAGACCTAATTCCTTTTAATTGGTCAAGCACATGAAAAATATATTTGAGAATGGGTGGTTGTGAGACTCGATTCCAAGATCTCTATATTGTGGTGCAATATTGAATTGTGTGGTTATCTCTTCTAAAAGCGAGATGGAACACTTCTAATCTCTTGATTGTGTCTTTAAGATATTGACTCCCTTGGTTTCTTCCTATATTTACTACGTTATAATTTGGACCCCTTATTGGAAATCCCGACTCCGTCAGCACGGTAAGTACAAGCATATTGTTGATGAACACCCCGCCATATATCTGCTTAGTTTTAATCGGTTTTGTCAGACATCAACAAACTAAAGCAAGAAGGGGAGAGAACACAGAACAGTTGTACATACCTCTGATAATATCAATGAATTAGTTCTGTCTTTTTCGACTTGCTTTGTTGATGATTGAGATTGCTAGTCTTGCATTTGTAGACAAAGGAACTACGATTAACAAGATGAAAAATGAAGGTACGTATATCGCTCCGGAGAAACTCCCTATGCTCTTGATGAGAGGTTCAGCTAGTAGTCCTAATATTACTATTCCAATAACCAGAAGAAGTATGGCCTTTATCCATGCAATTGCAGATCTATCAGTCTCCTTCTACAGCAGCCTTTCTGTCATTTCCCAATTCTTCTGCATATCACAAATCATTTCATTATAAAGTCAAACCGTTCTATAACAACATTTCACTATAATGGCCATGTTTTATGGCATAATACATAAGCAAACACTCAAACTTGGCCTCAGCTGACAAGTAAGCATTCCCAAAGTTTGTGAGTACTGCACATCTGAACACCTCAACTTGGTCTCAATTGACAACTAAACACTCCAATACGTCCGCATTGTGTGTACTGGACACCTGATGCTGACGTGGCGCATAAATATTGGAGGTGGTTAGATGATCATTTTGTAAGTTGGAGTGTTCAACTGACATAGTTGGAGACAAGTTGTGATGTCTATAGATGTGCATATTCAAAGTTGGACTGTTTACTTTCCGGCTGAGGCCAAGTTTGAGTGTTTGTATATGTATTTATGCCTTATATTATTATAGGTTTCCATAACAACATTTCGTTATAGCAGCCAAAAGATATCCCGACAAACGACTGTTACAGAGAGGTTTGCCTGTATAAGTTCTTATACTGGTTATTCATTCATTGTTGGACATATTCATGGATTAAAGACTCTGAAACAACATGCATTCATCTTTTTTCTTACTTGGTGATATCATCTTTGGATTTCGGTGAAAAATAAGAATGATGTCCTACATTGTGTAGACATCGCGAGAATCCAGTAACAAATTCCTCCACACTGATCATCTCGTCTCCACTCGCATCAAATTGTTTGATGATTCTTTCGACCATTTCATCAGCATCCGAAGGTGCAGGACCAAATTTAATATTGCATATTAGTTTCAATTCCAAACGTGAAATGACATTATCTTTGTTTTGATCGATGCTTTCGAATAACCTGTAATGCAGCAATTAGAATTACTCTTAACACTTACAATCTTTTTTTTTTGGGTAAACTGTAAATACCATTAACAAACAAATGGACCATTACATCTATAGAGCACCTAAATCCATAGCCACCTTCTAGGAAGGGTTCTATGTCTTTAAGCCTCCAACTGGACAAGAAACTAGTTACATAAAAAAATGTTGAATCAACCTATTACTTCTATGAGCCTTCTTAGATCCTCTGAACATTGCCATTCTCTCTGTAAATTCTGTTTTTATCTCTCACTTTTCACAATTGTGCCTCTATACAACTTCCAGTTTCTTGCCCTCCAAGTGTGGTAAACTATGGCACTCCAAACTGCTGCAACCACTTCTTTATAAAATTGCCTCCAATGCTTCCTCTCGATTCTTTCTAGTACTTGTCGCACCTCGCCTGTATACACCTGTATGTTAGCCAAAGGTAAAATTCCAGCTTTCACTTTTCCCAGCCAAGTGCAGTGGGCAAAGAGATGCAGCTGGGTCTCCATCACTTGGCTGTGGCATAAACAACATATCTCATTATCAACAGGAATGTTCAAACGTAGCATCCTCTCCGTGGTAAGTAGGCTGCCTTGTACTGCTAACCACATTATCATTCGATGCCTTGGCTGTGCTACAGAAGTCCAAATAAGATCAGCTATCCTTAGCCTGTTCAATTCACCCAGCATTGCATTGTCGCTGGCAGAGATTGAATATTGGCCAGAGTGAGTTAGATTATACCTCCCTTGTAAGTACCAGTTCCTCATGTTGTTCTTCAGTGCATTTAACTTTTTCCAGTACCAACTGCAAGTGCAATCTAGAGGCGGAATATGTTCCCAAATGGAATCTTCATTCCTTATATAGATCCCATGTACCCATTTTACCCACAACATATCCTGTTTTTCTGATAACTGCCATAACAATTTGCCTACTGATGCAACATTCCAATTACTGCAGCCCTTAACATTCAACCCTCCAAACTTCTTTGGACAACAAATCTTCTCCCAGGCTACTAGCGACACTTTCCTCTTCTCTTCATTACTCCCCCAAATATAGTTCCTACAAATTCTATCAACCTCCTTGAAAATACTTTGGGGGAAGATGAACACAGACCCCCAGAAACTATGTATAGAGAACGAAACAGCAGTTACAACTTGAATTCTACCGGCGTAAGATAGAAGTTTGGAATAGCCAATATTAATTTGGATAGTGATATTTCCTATCAGAAGTTGACAATCCACTCTCTTCCACTTCTTGGAGGACAACGGAAGCCCAAGATATCTCATTGGAAGTTGTCCTAGAGTGAACCCAGTCATTTCTAACAATTGTCCTTGAGTTCTATCGTCTACTCCAGCTACAAACAGATTAGATTTTATCTACATTGGCCACCAAACCCGTTACTTCACTAAAATGAGTTAAAGCTTCCATCACTCTAGCCACAGAACTAGTGTCACCTTTGCAAATGATCATTAGATTGTCGGCAAAGATTAAATGAGTCAACTTGAGATGCTTACACATTGGATGAAAATGAAAGTCAAGTAATTCACCCATGCACTTTAAGACCCTCGACAAATACTCCATTACTAGAACAAGTAGGAGAGGAGACATTGGATCCCCTTGTTGTAAACCTCTCTTGCCAGCAAAAAATCCATGTCCCTCACCATTTACTTTTACGGTAAAATATGGTGAAGTTACACATATCATTACCAACTGTGTAAAGATTTTAGGAAATCCATATCCTACGAGTGCTTCCTCCACAAATTCCCAGCTTACCATGTTGTACGTGTCAATTTTCTGCCTTGCTATCCCTCCAAATCAACTATTCTATCACAATATTTATTCCTTTGATTCTACAACAAATGTCTATAATCATGCTAATTTATATCACTATATAATTACATTAATATATAATCATTTAGTTTTCCCTCATGCTAACATCCCCCCTCAAATTGATGCTGGTGGATCAAGAAGCATCAATTTGCCTACTAGAAACTGATGGTGTTGCCGAGCCATGGATTTTATAAACGCATCAGCTATTTAAAGATCACTGGACACATGTGGAAGAGTAATGACTCCTTTATCTACAGCTTCTCGTATATAATGACAATCCACTTCGATGTGTTTGGTCCTCTCATGAAAAACTGGATTAGTAGCAATCTGAATAGCACTTGTATTGTCAGCGTGGAGAGGAGTAGGATGAGATTGGGGAAATCCAATCTCAGCAAGTAATCCACAAAGCCATACAACCTCAGAGCAAGCAGTAGACATGGA
>NW_006239148.1:259981-269606 GCF_000226075.1 Solanum tuberosum | reverse complement strand
TACCGAATGATGCGACGAACAGCCACTAAGTGGAGATGACGGGGAGCTTGCATGAATTGACTAACTTGTTGAACTGCAAAGGAGATATCAGGCCGAGTAATAGTAAGGTAATTTAGACTCCCAACTAATTTTCGAAATATAGTTGGATCAGGAAGAAGATCGCCTTCCTCACGACGATACTTCACATTCAATTCCAATGGAGTATCTACGGAGGAGGAATCTTGAAGACCAGCCAAAGAAATCAGGATCTGAGTATATTTGTGTTGGTTTAGAAACACACCTGAAGCAATATTATGAACTTCCAAACCCAAAAAATAAGTAAGAGTACCAAGATCTTTCATATGAAAAGAATCTTTAAGTTGTTGTTGGAGGCTAGTGATTAGTGAAGAATAGTTCCTGTGATAATAATGTCATCTATATACACCAAAAGAAGAACACAACCTGTAGATGTTTTCCGAAGAAACAAAGATGAATCATATTTGCTCTGCTCAAAAGAAAATTGTAGCAAAGTAGACCGGAACTTATCAAACCAAGCTCTTGGAGCTTGTTTTAATCCAAACGAGGTGGAGGTTTCATATAAATATCTTCTTTAAGATCACCATGGAGAAAAGCATTTTTGACATCCATTTGATAAAGAGACCAGTTTTGTGAAGCAGCAATGGCAATAATAGTTCGCACCGTAGTCATTTTGGCTACGGGTGCAAAAGTCTCTTCATAGTCCACCCCATACCCTTGTTTGTTACCAAGAACAACCAATCGAGCTTTGTAACGATCAAGAGTTCCATCAGAATGAAGTTTGATTGAATAAACCCATTTACATCTAATAGGGTGGGCATTTGAAGGACATGAAACAATGTCCCATGTGTCATTTTCTTTAAGAGCCAAAAGTTCTTCCTCCATTGCTTTCTGCCAACATTCATGCTTGGAAGCTTGTGAGTAACAAGATGGAACATAAATGTTGGATAAAATAGAGGAAAAGCCATACCAATTGGGAGTACGAGATACTCTGGTAGATCGCCAAGTAGGCTCAAGTTGACCAGATCTTGAAGAATTCTCATATTCTAGTTGTGGTACAGTTTCAGGTGGTGGATAAAGTTAGCCGACGTCGTTCAAACACAAATCCAGGTTTGAACCTCTTAAAAGAAGATGATAAATCCTCAAAAGTAGGAAGAAGAGGAGAAACAAAAGATGAATCTACAATCGTAGGAAAGAAATACTGTTTCTCAAAGAAAATAACATTTCTAGAAATACGAAATTTGTGAGAACATGGATCATAGCAAATAAAACCTTTTTGTGAAGTACTATAACCCATAAAAGCACATTTAGTAGACTGTACAAAAAGTTTATTGCGCTGCGAAGGAGAAAAATGCACAAAACAAACACAACCAAATGTATGAAAATCACTATAGTTAGGATTTTGGTGATAAAGACAAAAATATGGAGACTCAAGATTTAGCACTTTAGATGGCAATCTATTAATTAAATAGATAGCAGTAGACAAAGCTTCCACCCAATATTTAGATGGTACAAAGGACTCATTCAATAAAGTACGATTGACATCTAAAAGATGGCAATTTTTTCGTTCAACAACTCCATTTTGTTGTGGTGTATATGGGCAAGAGTGTTGTGAGATAATTACTTTGTCAAGCAAGAATTTTTTGAATTCATAAGACACATATTCTCCGCTAGAGTTAGATCTTAATAATTTGATGCATGTAGAAAATTGAGTCTCAATGTAAGCCAAAAATGTCTTGAACATGGAAAATACCTCAGATTTGGATCGAAGAAAATACACCCATGTAAACCGACTATAATCATCTATGAATGTCACAAAGTATTTGAAATGAGCATGAGAAATAATTGGTGAAATGCCCCAAAATCACTATGAATAACATCAAAACACTTTGTAGCACGATTACCAAAATTAGGAAAAGGAAGAGTTTTACTTTTGCCTAATTTACAAGTAGAACAATCAATGGAAGCAACTGAAAATTTATTTTTATTTCCCAATAAACCAGAATTTGATAAATGAGACAACACAACAGAATTTGGATGTCCTAGACGCTTATGCCAAACCTCAGTTTTACTAGCAGTAGAAGTACAAGCAAAAGATAGAACAGAGGAATGGAAAAGTTTATAGGAAATAATCGTCCAACTTTAGGCCCCTTCGCGATTATCGTCCCCGACACCTGATCCTGCACAAGACAACCATTACGAGAAAAATTCACATCACAATTGTTATCTACCAATTGTCCAACTGAAATAAGACTAGTTGAGAGCTTTGGTGAAACAAAAACATTCTTGAAAGTTGTTGTCGAACTGAAATAAGACTAGTTGAGAGCTTTGGTGAAACAAAAACATTCTTGAAAGTTGGAGTAATGTCCTCAACCTTGGTAGTGGGTAAATTACTACCATTGGCAATCTGTTTGTGATGGACCTTGATACTTACAAACATTTTTTAGGATGCTCGTTGAGTTGGTCATATGATTGGAAGCACCTGGATCAACAATCCAAAAATTAGATGTAACATCATTACCTTGTAATCCCAATGCTGAAAAGGATGACACAATCATTTGTTGTACCATTTCAGGAGTAAGAACTTGTCCTGAAGATGAGTTATCATTAGTGGAACCATTTATCTCAGCTTGAAAAGCATTGATCCTACAATTTTGAGGGCTCGTGGGACATTCTTTGATAATGTGTCTTTGTTGTTTACAATAATTACAGAACTTTTTGCTACAATTGCTAGCAATATAACCATATTCCTTGCAACTGTAGCATTGAGTTCTACTCATATCCTTGCCCTTTCCTTTACCTTGAGCAGCAAATGCAATAGTGACATCATTTTCTTTCTTGAAAGCATTTTGTGTGACAAGACGTTGCTCTTCACGAAGTAATTCCCTAAAGCAAACATCCAAAGAGGGAGACATGTCACGATTCATCAAGTTAGAGAGAACACTCTCAAAGTCGGAGCGTAATTTCATCAAAAAATAGTCTCACTGCTTTGCTCATGAACTGCCTAAATCACTGATAGAGATTCTGTAGGTATTTTGACATAGACAATATCTGTAAATTCATCCCATAAGTTCTGAAATCCAGAAAAATAATCCTGAACAGAAAGACCTCCTTGAGAGTTATTAGCAATTTCATACTTTAACTGAAAGCGTCTTGCGCTATTATCTTGGTTGTAAACTTTTTGTAAGTAATCCCACATGACCTTAGTTGTCTTGTACGGCCTGAGATTAAGAACAATAAGAGGGTCAATTGAACCTAGAATCCATGTCATCACCCTAGCATCTTTAATCTTCCATTCACCTAGCTTTGTTGCATCAGTAGGAGCAGGATCGCTTCCATCTATATGGCCCCATAGTTCTTTGCCGGTGACAAATAACTGAAACTCCCAAGAAGAATAATTTTTTTCAGTGAAACGAACACCGAAGGATTCAAAGTGATGTGAATTCAAGTTTTTGAATAGCTATGAAAACTACAAAGACTCAAGAAAGCAACTAGAATGACCAAGAACAAAATTTCCAGGTGGTAAGACTGATTGTCGATGAACAGTCAACCAAAAACCAAGATTTTCAATTATTTTTTAGAAGGAACCACAGATGACTCTATGAAACAAGACATCCAAGAGAAGTCTCTAATACCATGTCAATTTTCTCCTTGCTATCCCTCCAAATCAGCTATTCTATCATAATATTTATTCCTTTGATTCTACAATAAATGTATATGATCATGCTAATTTATATCACTATATAATTACATTAATATATACAATAGTTTTCCCTCATGCTAACAATAGGCCTTTCTTAAATCTATTTTCATCAAACATCTTGGTGTAGTTTTCCTCCCGTAATGTCGCATCAAGTCATGACATATCAATATGTTGTGGACCATAGACCTGCCTTGGACAAACACTGATTGATTTTCTGCCACAAATGTGCTAATCTTAATATGCCATTTGTTCAGCCTACTGATCATGTATGTTGTTGAGCCTACTCAACATCCATCCGTACGTGTCGGCTTTTTCTCAAACTGCACTACTTTTGGAGGATCCGACATGCAGTTGACGACATTTTTAAAGAGTCCGAGCAACATAGACAATCATTAATAACAGTTACTCACTTTCTAATAGCAGAAATATTCGGTTTCCCATCTTCTGTGTACAGAGTTCCTACAGTAGTGTTTTTGACATGTTGAAAAATATTTGATAAAATATGTTTCATTATTTCGTGTTCTTCCCTTTTCTTTTTGTGCCAAGGCTGCAGAATCTGTGATGAGAAGTAAATAATTTCTTACCCAAGAGGTATATAAAATCCAAAGTGGAATTTATTACTCTGATTTAAAAGCAAAATAATGTACTAAAATGTCATTCAATCTTATTGTCTTAAACATGTAGTGTGGAAAATTGAAACTAAAAACTTACTAAATAAGGGAAGACATATTTTCTTGACACGAACTAAAAAGAAAAGTAAAACAAACAAATTTAACTAGAAGGATTATACATTTCTCATCATTTGATGGCCAAGATCCTAAAATGGCTAGTATTAGAAATTCAAAAAAAGTTAAATCTTTAAATAGCCAATCTTGACTTTCAAGTAATCAATTGATTAAAATTCAATTATTTCCCCTAAAACCTTAGATATTTCAATTTCCTCTGAAATATTCCTTTTGGGTTTTTTCAAAAAAAAAAAGGGAAAATGCATAAGTACCCTCAGCCTATGCCCAAAATCTCTGAGACACAACTAAAATTTCCTAAAGTCCTATAACCCCGAACTTATTTTATATATAATTTTCTGCCCCTTTTCGGCCTACGTTGCACTATCTTGTGGGCCCAGTGCGTGTTGACAATTTTTTTCAAGGATAGTGTCACGTAGGCCGAAAAGGGGTAGAAAATTATATATAAAATAAGTTCGGGGTTATAGGACTTTAGGAAATGTTAGGTGTGTCTCAGAGATTTTGGGCATAGGCTGGGGGTACTTATGCATTTCCCCAAAAAAAAAAAAAAACTTATTTTTCTGTATGTTTGAAGAATCATAGACTTTGTGCTAAATGGATTTTCTTTCCATATATAGCTACCCTTTTAGCTTTACTATAAATTTGCTCAACATTTGATTTTCAAGAGCCTAAAATGGCTGATATTAGAGCATCAAAAAAGATGAATCTTTAAATATCCAATCTTGACTTCATGACCTCAAAGATTTGATGTAATAAAAAATGATGAATCTTTAAATAACCAATATGAAAAGAGACATCTTTTTTTCAAAAAAAAACAGACTAAAAGGAAAGTAACACAAACAAATTAAAACAGAATAAGTAAAAATTTCTCATCATTTGATGGCCAAGAACATAAAATGGCTAATATTAGAGCTTTCAAAAAAGATGAATCATTAAATATCCAATCTTGACTTCATGACCTGCAAGATTTCATATAATGAATTGATTGAAATTCAATTTTTTCCCCCTTAAACCTTAAATTTTCCATTTGTGGTTTTACCAAAAAAAACTCAATTTTTTTGTATCATTTAAAAATCATAGTCTTTTGTGTTGGATGGATTTTGTTTCCATATATAGATACCCCTTTGCCTTTACTATAAATTTTGCTCAACATTTGATGGTCAAGAACAAAAAATGGTTAATATTAGAGCATCAAAAAAGATGAATGAGAAAAAAAAGTCCCACAAAGAGGACTTGGTATTGCTCAACTTGAGAGGATTAGATTAGAGGAACAACATAAAAAAGATGTAATTTTTCAGACAATTCAATGCCCCAAATTCATACCAACATCATCAAGAATTGATTTTTCTTCAAAAGATTGTGTCTTTACACCAAATCATCATGGTGTAGTTTTTGGGCATAATTTAAATCTTCCTAGTGTGCTACAACAAAGCTGTCAACAGATTCAAAAAAACTAGAAGTCCTACATCAATTGTAAGTAAGCTTCTTTGAATTCTAAGTATTCCTTTGTACTTAATCAGATGGGGAGCCTTGGCGTAAAGTTGTTGTCATAGCCTCTTCCAGAAATGCAGGGTAAGGTTGTATACAATGAACTTTGTGGTTCGGCCCTTTTCCCAATTCATGCACAGCGGAAACTTAATGCACCATACTGCCCTTGATATATACTTAACAAGGGGCCTTGGGTTTGAGCCTTGGGTATGAAGTCTCCCTTGTTATGGAGCGTTTAACCTACTAATGTGGGACTTTCTGTCACAAATTTCTATTTGTTCAGATGCCAGGTGGGGAACCAAAAAGAAAAAAGTGTATATATATATATATATATATACTAGTTTTACGGCACGTGCATGCGTTGCACGTGCGTATCGTATATATAGTATACGATGTTGTAAAAATAGAATTAATATTACTAAATTAAAGCTTTTTAGTAAATAACTATAGTTTAAAGAACATAGGACAAGTGCTTTTAAATGATTAATAAAGATTGTCATAGAGTTACTTGTATTTTGAGATCAAAATGACCAGATATTATTGAAAACATTTCATAATACATTCAAAGTTTAAATATGGAGAGAAAGTGACATTTCTTTAGTAGTATTATTATTTACTTCACTCAATTTTGTAAACAAATATAACCAACAAAATTTTAAAAAGATATCAATACAAAAAATGTCACCAATAGTCTTTCCTCTTGAGGCTATGAACATAAATGATGGACACCATTTAAGTATAATTTCTCTCTTAAATATTCATACTTGATATTTAGTATGTGCATGACACTAATAAGGATTACCATAAATATTTCAATAATTTATCTTTATACGTAATCTATCTGTTACCAATTAATATTTGAGTAAGACTATCATAGAGAGGTAATTCTACAAAAAAAAGGTACTTTATTGTTATAACGAATGATGGTTAAATTGAGGTTTGAGTGTATGTCAAATATTTCGCTTTACCAATTCTTTGTTTTAGATATACATATATATCTCAGTAGCATAATTTAATTTTAATATATGAACAACATCACCTTTGGTGATTTTTTTTTCATTTCTTTAAGTTTCTACCTTATCTTTGTAGAATTGTAGTCTGCTCCCTTTTCCTGCTGCATGCATGTCATATAGTTGTTGTCTAATGAAAGTATCTATAATCTTATAGAAGTTGTATCGTAACATAATATATTAAACTTTTTCAATAATAAAAATTAATAGATGAATAAAACTTAAAGTATTGTTTATAGAATCTTTAATTTGATTTAAGATTATTTTATGATCAATGACTATTTTCTTATCTATTTTTATATGGCTAACAAGGAGTGTATCTTGTGACATAAAACTTTCTAAAATTAAAATGAACACAAAATAATAGGAAAAAAATTATATGGAACGATACATAGCCAATGAAGAAGGAAGACGAAAATATATTTTCATGCTATATTCACTATAGTGTTCCATTTGATTAAAATCTCTTGTCACCAACACTTTACTTTCTTCGTTCACTTTTACTTACATACCTATTAAAAAATAATTATTATCATACTATAAGTAAAAGTGAAAATCTATTTTTGAAATAGTGGATTTAACATCAAAACTAATGATTCAATGGACAACATTGATACCCGTTGTTTTAGTAAAATCAGAAAGAAACTGCATCATTTGAGGGTAAAAATAAATAAAAAATAAAGAACCAAAGAAGAAATATCTTACTCAAATCATGTGACATTTTTCATATTTGATTATTATTATTGTCTTTCCAATAACTTTTTGTCACTGTTAACTCATGGAAATGGTAAGAAAAAATACGATTGTGAATTTATGAATGATTTGCTACAATTTGTTCACCAACTCTTTCTTATGTGGTACCTCAAAATTCAACGAATTTTGAACTCAATCAACTGTTGCAAATAACCCTTAGATTTTTTAAGAAGAAAAAGAGTAGAAAACTTTCAAAAATCGTAGTTTAAAAGTGATAGGAAACCCTCTATTTATAGTTAACAAATAGTAGTATGAATAGGTGCTAATTGTTCCTTATCAGAAAAGTTACAACCTTTAGAAAAAGTCACTACTCATCGGAAAAATCACAATCTTTTGCAAAAGTCACAACTCATCGGAAAAGCACAACTCTTCGGAAAAGTCACAATCCTTTGAAAAAGTTGCAACCCTTCGAAAAAGTCACAACTAATCGAAAATGTCAAAACCCGTCAAAAAAGTCGCAACCCTTTGGAAAAGTCACATCTCTTTGAGAAAATCACAACCCTTTAATATGAAAGGGTATCTACATTTAATATAATATAACTAATTAAATTAATAAATAAAATAAATTGAGTACTTTTAAGTGGGGGTATTATAGTAATATATATATATATATATTATATTATTTATATTACCTTAAAAGCATGAACTCCTAACTTGAATGTTAAATTACTATAATATCCCTAACTTAGGTTGTGACTCTTTCGATGAGTTGTGACTTTTCCGATAAGTTGTGACTTTTTTCAAAGGGTTGTGATTTTTCGATGAGTTGTGACTTTTCAAAAGAGTTGCGACTTTTCCAAAAAGTTGTGACTTTTTCAACAAGTTGTCACTTTTCCAAACTGTAGTGACTTCTCGAAAAGGTCATGATTTTTCATATAAGACACAAAAAACATTTGTTCATACTACCCTTTGTTGACTATAGAGGGACTTCCTCTCATTTTGAACCACAATTTTTTCTAATCTTCTACTCTTCTTCTTGCATTTAAATATTTTTTGTGTGATTTATTGTCGTTGAATGAGTTCGCATTTTAGCGGGATATGAGGTACCACTATTCTAATGAAGTAAGTCGTTCTATCCTAAGAGGGTATATTCCATAACCTCGAGTACTTGAGAGAAATAATATGATTTTGATAATATAATAATTATTTTTTTACTTAATATATACATTAGTATGTAATGTTTCAATATATGAAGTTAACATGATGTAGTCTAAATTCATTTATTTTTGCTAACAATTTCTCTTGTGATGTGGATATATGATTCTGAATATCATTTTCCAAAATTTAGAGAATTGTCACGATTTGTTTTTGATGCTCAAGACAAAAAAATGACTTTATTTATCAATGATATTTATGTGATTCAGACTCTCAGAAAGTTTGCTTCAAAATAGTTATTACTATATAAACATTGCCCTTTTGTTTTACTTATTTACTATTTCTTAATATTTCATTATTTTAGACGAAGAAAAGTTCATATGACTTGTAATAACGCCAGTTGAAGTTTGTATTAGTTTAATTTTTATTATTTATTTAATAGCTAATTTTATGAGATAAATATTTTCATTAATGCAAATACATATTTATATTTGGGTAGGTTATTTGTATTTAAATTAAACTATTATATATGTCACAAATGTATTATCAAGTTAACAAGATCTTCTAAACTTCAAAATATATTACTTGAAAATGTTTCGAGTTTTTTTTTAAAAAAAAAACTCATAACCAATGTGAAAATATGTGAATATATAAAATGTAGTTGTTCTCTTCAAATGTTCATATGACATCTAAACAATTTAATGTGGAATACACATGCAAAGCACATCTGGTTAGATGACAAGAAAAATACAAAATAAATATTGTCTATAAGGTAATATTAGTAAGATAAGACTAAGTACATAATTGATCCTCATCAA
>NW_006239148.1:229697-259692 GCF_000226075.1 Solanum tuberosum | reverse complement strand
TATTTGTATAATCATAAGTGTATAGGACGAAAATATATGCATTTGTATTTGTATATACAATTTTCTCTCGCTTTATACAAACACAAACGCATTTTATACATTTGCGTTTGTATAAAAAGCGAGAGAGGCGAGGGAGAGAACGAGAGTGGCGAGCGAGATTCACCAGGTTAGAGGCGAAATAGCAACAGTTTGCTATGGGGTACAATTAAATCAAACTATATTTATAGCATTTAATTTAAATTAATAGTTTGCTATTATATACAATTTTCTCATAATTTTTTTCATTGATTATCTTTATAGGTTTGCGTGAATAAGAGATATATATATATGACGATCAACATTGAACATTCACAAAAGAATCTGCAATATTATTTTTTGCTAAGCTTATTATTCAAATCTTTGCTTAAATAAGCAGTACTATTTACTGTAACATATATTTTTGAAACTGGTAATCACGTACAATGCACGTGTCAGAAAACTAGTATATATATATATATATGTATTGGGGTGTTATTGGTTGTTTTTGTTTTTTTAGTTACTACTTGTTCTCTTCTTGATTGTTTTTCAACATGGCTTCTTCGCTATTGTATTTGCTTTACATGATTTTTGATATGCTTACTCAAGCCGAGGGTCTATCGGAAATTGTTTGTCTACTTTCACAAGATCGGTTTAAGGCTGCGTACAGTCACCCTTCCCAAATCTCACTTATGGAATTATACTGGATATGTTGTTATTATATATGTATTACGATTAACATGTGTATAGTTTTTTGTTTCTTGTGTTTGAATTTCTTTTGTGGAAATTGTAGGTGAATATATCATCAGGAATCTCATCATCTGTACACAGTTTTCAGATGGAGCCCCCTTCAAACCAAAGTTATTATGGCTGTAAATGTTTACCTCATTGGCCTGAAGAAGTTAAGGTAATTCTATTAGTTTGCTTTAGATTGAGACCACAACACTTTCCGTCTCAAGTCAAAACCAAACAAACATATTGAAAGAGAGAGAGTACTATTTGTATGCTTATCCCCTAGCTGATTCCAAGATAATGGCCAAAAAGAGTATCTTTTGTAGCTAGAATAACATAAAAAATGGTATTATGTGTATGCTCATAAATTTGATGTCTATTTTTCTGAATAGCTATATTTTGGTTTGGCGGTGATGTAATATAGATGGCAGGCGTGAAGAGGCCCTATTCATTCTCTCCAGAATACCCTCCTGTCCCTTCATTTCGATGCAAAAAGTGTTGTGTTGCCCCTGTATCCAGATCAAACGAATCCACTTCCTGCAGCAACAAGTGCTCAGTTAATGTAGAAGAGGGAAGTATGCTTAATAGGTTCTATATCTTACTTGGAAATCGCTTAAGTTTTAATTCTCGAGAGACTAATCGTTAGTCATTTGGCATTTTTACAGAGAAGTTGTGTCAAAGTTGAGAGCTTTGTCAGAGTCCAAACTATAGATTTCAGTAAGAGAAACTAAAGCTCTCAATGGAAATTTTCTCACTTTAGCTCCTCCAACATCAGCTTTGCCACATTTGGAAGTAGTAAATTAGCGTTCTTTAATTGATTCAGCCCCACAATGCGTTCAGCTATTCGACTATGTTCCCTCTCGGGTGAGACTAACACTCTGTTTGGATTATTGTTACCCATTGTATTGTATTGTATCGTTGCTATACCTACAATGTTTGTTTTGATTGTTATTTAAAATGTATTGTATTGTATTGTATTGTTAAATTCCATTGTTGCGTAACAATGGAAACCCCATTTTATGGAACAACCAATTTGGTGTGTTTCCATTGTTTCTTAATTTCTTTTTCCAGTTATATCTTTACATAATATTTCATAATACTATTTTACCCTTTGCCTTATATTATTTAATTCTAGTCAAACCTCCTACCCTAGAATAATTAAGGATATTTTAGTAAATTTATAAATTACAATACAATACGATTCAGTCAAACCAAACAATAAAAATGTTAGTAAACAACAACAAACAATACAGTCTAGCCAAACATTGTATCTACCATACAATACAATACAATAGAGTACAATACAATACAATACATCATGAAACAATTGGTAACAATGATCCAAACAGAGCGTAAGGGACTTTAACGTTTATATTCGTGTTCATTTACTGCACTCTTTGATCTTGGTTTCACTATCTAACGAATGCATCTTTAATCTATAGGTAGCTACTGCAGAGCATATGTCTCCTTCAGGTCTAAACACATCAGCTCAACAGCCAATCTTGGGGTTCTTCCTATCTACAAAGGTGCAAATTGGTTGAGAAGGAACTCGTGGAAGTAACTTTCAAACTGAAGTAGGAGGAAATGTTGATTTGGAACTGAAGCTATAGAAGTTTGTCCATGCCATATGTTTGTGATGTCCTGGTGTGTAAGGCTTGCGTTAGAGGTGTGTCCGCGGTGATTTAATTCTTTGCATGAAAGGGAATGTTGTTTTGAGTGATTGTCCTACCATTTATACAGATAGTTTGTAGATAAAACTTCATATGCATGAAAAAACATTGTGAAAATTTGAATCACACAAGATAGGTTTTCATTAGCCTCGAGGCTCCACTTTTTAGTTGAGTTTTTTTTTTAATTTTTCAGTTGTAATAATCAACTATTTTGACAAAATATGGAGATTTGGGTTCTTCTTGATCTTGCTAGGTTCATGTACTAAGGTTGTGTTGCAAATTTTGGACCCAAATTCTTATGGTGAATTGTGTGACTATCTCATCTAAAAGTTTAAGCCATTAGAGGGAGCTTTTAATTAGTTAATTATGTCTTCAAAACACCCTCTCACATGTAAACTTGATTCCCTTTTAAGAGCCAAACACACGAATATTCTTTTTCATAATGGATGGTGGTGAGACTCGATTCCAGGACCACGATTTACTATCAAAAACTTGTTGCGTCCAAATCGCACACGCAAGTGCACGTGGTCGTTCAAGTATTAAAGTGGCTCTTATAAAGAGCCGGGTATCGTACCCACATGGACTTACACTTAGAATCACTCAATTTCTCTCACTTTCAGCTAAGCACAAGTGTTATCAAGATTTTAAAAGTGATTGTTTTTAATTGTAAGAATGCAACAAAATGTAACAAACGCGATTCAATTTCAAGGGTTTAAAAACAGTGATTGGGTAAAGTCCAGGGTTGCAGCTTTTATCAGGATTCATGCAATCAATATCATTTATATGGGTATTTATCAACTATCGAATCAATGAACCACAAGGTTAAATGTATGATCATGGTCTCCTGACCTCTAATCGCCTACGATAAATAACACCCTAACTACATCGTTGAGCGGGGATATGATGGATTAAGTACCGAGCATTACGATTTCTTCCTGTATAGTGACCCAAGCAAGGTTTCTAGGTATATCCCTATCCTAGATACAAATTAACCCTAGTTATTTAGAATTAATCATGCTCCTTATACCCCACATTCTATCCTCTTATTCCTCTCCGGAGTTCAATTTGGACAATGTATTTATTTCAATGGTGATCAGTCACGAAATACGAAAAGCAAGAACATAAGAAAGATTCATATGATAATTGACATTAACCCAATGAAAACTTAATAGATTACAATCATCCTGTAGCCACAGCCCTAGAACTAGGATATTTAGCTACTCATAACCCAAGATTCGATCAAGCAATGCTCAATAAACATAAAGAGATCGAAAAGAAAAGAGTTTAGGAAAGAACCCTAAGAATGGTGAAAACATTCTCCCAAGTCGTCGTTCTTCAAAACCTAGAAAAAGAATACCTAATAAAACAAAATATTTAACTATTTATACTAAAAGTCGAAACGGCAAAAAACTGGAGCAACAGGCGCAATGCGGAGGCATTCCCTTATTTCAATCTACGATCTTTTCTCTTCTCCGCGATGCGGCGGCTACACGGACCACCCTGTCTCTATCTTGCTTTCGAGAATTAATTCAGGACACCCTCTCCTCGACGCGGAGAGGGAACGGAGCACTCTGCCTCAATCTTGGATTCGCAAATTAAATTATAATTCCTCTCCGCGTCGCGGAGAGGATACAGATATGCCTTAAGTGACTTTCCTCCATCTTTTTCCTTGCCCTCTTTTGCCTCAGATCTTTTGTTTTCCTCCAATGTCTATTTTCGTGCTCGTTTCTCCAACTAAGCTCACCTACACAATTAATCATGTTGGTTACCTCATAAACAACCAAATGACTCGATAAGACCACAAACAAACACATTTTGAATTTGAACTTAGCTTAAATATGGGCATTATTAGATTTCTAGGCATATAAATATGCCTAAGATCAGGTACCATATTGACTTGTGTGGTCATCTCGATAAAAGTTTAAGCTGTTGGATATCACATACTTCTAATCTCTTAATTGTGTCTTTAACATGCAAGAAATCTTTGTTGAGTAAAGGTTGCGTCATGGGCAGAGCTATACGTCAAAAAATTACATCCTATAGAAAACATCAACATTACTTTTTATGTATGCATACTAGATGTTCCCTTAGCTTCTTCCTATGTTTACTTTGTTATATTTTGAATCCCCTTGATGAAAATCCTGACTCTGTCGTTGGGTTATGTCACTCATTTGAAAGTGCAAGAGGGGGGTGAATTGTTGTTTTCTCATTTTTCTGTTGTATGTAGTTGACTTAAGATATACCTCAGTCGACTACAGTTAGCAAATCAATATGAATAAAGCAGTAAATGTGGAAAGTAAACTTGACACATATGTTTTATACTGGTTGGGATCCAAGATGGATCTTACGTCGGTCCCCTTGGGTTGCAAGGGTGTTCTCTTCAAGATTTTGTAAATTTTGATGTGAGTACAAGGTTTGAGCGTGGTTTCAAGAACAACACTTAGTTTTCTTTTCTCTCTTTTGTTTTGATACAAAGCCTTACACAATAGGATTACAATGCTTATCAAAAGTAGAGTAGGGAGTAGTGAGATGATTCAGACTTGTTATACAATTTTTTCACTTGCAGTATGATGCCTTTTTATAGAGTTGAGACTTGAATCTGTCCTCTGAAGAGATGGCAACCCAAGAGATTTGATCCTTGGAAAGAAGGCAAGATATCCTTATTTTCCAAGAATAAAGATTAAGGCTTATCTTCATTTTCCATTGATTCAGCCTTGATTACTTTTATATAGCCGTTGAGAACTTTTCCTTATCACTTTAATTCTGCAGCATTCTTGATTGTATATAGCCGTTGGAGATCCCTTCCTTTCTTGTTTGATTCAGTCTTGCAACTTCCTTGATTTAATATAGCCGTTGGAGATCTGTTCGTGATCTTACAACTTCTTAATTTAATGGCTGTTGTTTTGTGATCTTCCTTGGTTTATGATCTTTCTTGATTTGTAATCTTCCTTGATTTGTAATCTTCCTTGATTGGTGGTCTTCCTTAATTTGTGCATTTTGGACTTCAGCCTCCTTGATTGATGATCTTCTAATTTCTGATTTGATGATCTTCAATCTTACTGTGAGAGTCTTCTTCGTATTGGATTCTTTCCTTTTTGATGACTGGGTTGTCCTGAAGGGATTAAGTTGATTATCATTAAAACTTTACACTAACAATCTCCCCCTTTTTGATGATGACAATATATAGTAGTAATACTTCCTTGTCCGTGTAGTCAACTTCATGAGGTTGAAGTTTAGTTTGCTCCCCCTGAAAGTAGTGAGGGGTAGTCGACTAAGTTTTTAGCTTGCTTCCCCTAAGTAGTTTCCTTGTAGAACTGAATTGTTTTTGTTTAGGAATACTTGAGCTAGCTTACTTAGCATTATGTCTGAGAGATAAAGTATAACAGGAAAAACAGATAGAAAAATATATAGAACACAAGCAAGTTAATGCATCAGATACCAAGTTATAGTAATGCACCAGATACCAAGTAATAGTTAGACAATATTGATAATAAGATAATATTCTCCTCCTTTGGCATCAACAAAAAGGAAAGAACATAGAGTAGGAAAAACCACAGTAGAACCACAAAGTCTTAAGATGGGTAACACAGCTCATTAAACAAAACAGTAGCAAAATAAAATAGGAGCAACAGAGAATCAACGAGGACGCAGGAAATAAATTCAGCAATTTCAGGGATTTTCGACAATATTAAGAGATTTTCTAAGAGAGAAAATCTTTCTTCCAAAAGAGGTTTAGTAAAAATATCATCCAGTTGAAAATCAGTACTTATGAAAGAAATTTCAATATCACCATTTAAAACATGATCTCGGATAAAATGGTGTTTTATGTCAATATGCTTAGCCCAAGAATGATGCACACAATTTTTTGAGAGACAAATAGCATTGGAATTATCACACATAATTTTAACAAGTTTAAAAGATAAATCATAGTCACTCAATTGATGAACCATCCATAAGATTTGAGCACAACATTGACCAATGGCAATATACTCTTCTTCTTCTGTGGTAGAGAGAAAAACGAAACCCTATTTTTTGTTGTTCCATGAGATCAAAGATTTTCCTAAAATTTGGCATGAACCACTGGTGCTTTTCTGGTCATCTTTATCATCTGCATAGTCAACGTCAGAAAAGCCTTCAAGAAAGAAGTATTTTTCTTTTGGGTACCATAATCCAAAGGAACATGTACCTACTAAATAACGAATAATATTCTTTACAGCAGTGAGATGAGATTCTTTAGGAGCTGACTAGAACCTGGCATACTTGCATACACTGAAAAATAATGTCTGGTCGACTAGCAGTAAGATAAAGTAATGAACCAATCTTACCTCTGTATTTTGTTTCGTCGACTTTATTACCTTCTTCATCCTTGTCAAGAGAGCAAGTGGAGCTCATGGGAGTGCCTAAGGATTTTGAATTTTTCTTTCCAAATTTTTGAATAAGTTCCTTGCAGTACTTCGTTTGACATAGGAACGTGCCTTTCTCAGATTGATAGATTTGTAGCCCGAGAAAAAAGGTTAACTCACCCATCATACTCATTTCGAATTCACTTTGCATAAGCTCAAAAAATTCCTTACACAACAAATTATTAGCACTTCCAAAAATAATGTCATCAACATAAATTTGAATAATAAGATTTCCAGAGGAAGATCTTTTAATAAAAAGAGTGGTATCAATTTTTCCTCGAGTAAAACCATGATTAATTAAGAAATTGCTGAGACGATCATACCACGCACGAGGTGCCTGTTTAAGACCATAAAGAGCTTTGGAAAGTTTGAAAAGATGATAGGGGAATTTGAGTTTTCAAAACCCGGAGGTTGTTTTACAAAAACCTCTTCTTCAATAAAACCATTTAAGAAAGCACTTTTTACATCCATTTGAAATATTTTAAAACCTTTATGAGCAGCAAACGCCAAAAGTATTCTAACCTTGCTATGGGAACAAAAGTTTCATCATAGTCGACCCCTTCCTGTTGAGAGTATCCTTGAGCCACTAGTCGAGCTTTGTTTCAAATTACCTCTCCAGATTCGTTAAGTTTGTTTCTATAGACCCATTTGGTTCCAATGATAGACTTATTTTCTGGTTTAGGTACTAAAGTCCATACCTGATTTTTATCGAATTACTCCAATTCTTTTTTCATAGCCTTGATCCAATGCTCATCTGTGAGAGCATCATTTAGTTTCTTTGGTTCCAACTGAGAGATAAGTGCAACATGTGTCTTATTTTTTCTTGATGCTCTAGTTTTCATGCCTTCATTTGGATTTCCAATGATGAATTTGTTTGGATAGTTTGGTTCGCTTCGCCATTCATTTGGAACTGTTTCAACAATAGGATCACCAGGTTGTTCTCCAATAGTCGACTCCTTAGCACTGTTTATTTCCTTGTGAGTTGACTATCTTCATCATCAGTGTTTATTCTAATCTCAACAGATTTATTAGTGTCATAAAAAACAACATGAATAGATTCTTCAATATGTAAGGTTCGTTTATTGAAAATTTTATAAGATCTACTAGAATTTGAATAACCAAGAAATATACCTTCATCACTTCGAGCATCAAACTTACTGATATTGTATTTACCATTGTTATGGACAAAACAATTGCATCCAAATGGATGAAAGTATCCAATGTTAGGTTTCTTACCTTTCCATAGTTCATATGGCGTCTTCTTGAGGATAGGTCTAATTAAGCATTGATTCAGTACATGGCAAGTCGTGCTTATAGCTTCTGCCCAGAATTTGTGTGAAAGAGAGTGCTCAACGATCATTGTTCTTGCCATGTCTTGTAGTGTTCTGTTTTTTCTTTCTACAACTCCATTTTGCTGCGGTGATCGAGGTGAGGAGAAATTGTGTGTGTAACCTTTTTCGTTGCAAAAATTCTCAAATAGTTTGTTTTAAAATTCTCCTCCATGGTCACTTCTTATAGATGAAATATAGTACCCTTTGTCCCGCTGAACTTTTTCACAGAACAACTCAAAGTTTTTCAAAGTATCATCTTTATGAGATAAAAACATAACCCAAGTAAAATCATCTACAATTACAAATGCGTACCTTTTTCCTCCGATGCTAGTTGTTCTGGTGGGTCCGAATAAATCCATATGTAGCAGCTGTAGGGGTTTATTTGTGGATACAATATCCTTACTAGAGAAAGAGTTTCGTGTTTGCTTACCCATTTGACATGCATCGCAAATGTGGTCTTTTGAATAGTCTAGCTTGGGGTAGTCCAATAAAAAAATTATTTTTGGCTAGCTTCTCAATTAGACGCATACTTGCGTGACCAAGTTTCTTATGCCAAATATAGGGATCATCAGTCATTGAAGGCAAGTATATGTGTTCTCCGTTGTTTTTCACAGAATCAAGAATGTAAACATTCTTTTCTCCACTTCCCTGTAGTAGGTTGTTTCCAGAATGATCCTCAATTAAGCATTTATTCTTTTGAAATCGAACTTCAAGATTTGAGTCACATAGTTGACTGATGCTCAATAGATTGTACTTAAGTCCTGTCACTAAATATACATTTGTGATATCTCAGGCATCATTAAAAGTGATTGTCCCAATACCAATAATTATTCCTTTCGAATTGTTGCCAAAACGTATGCTTCCTCCTTTATACTCAACAACAGATTTGAACAAATTTTTTTCTCCTGTCATGTGATTTGAACATCCGCTATCCAGATACCATTTTCCTTTTGTTTTCCTGCGGAGTTCCTGCAAAACAAAGTCATTATCTTCTTTTGGGTACCCAAATCTTTTTGGGTCCTTTGAGGTTAGAATTATCTAGATTTTTAGGTCTCCAGATCCATTTAGAGGTTTCATAATTTCAAAATCTGCAATTGTATGATAAATGCCCAGACTTTCCATAGTAATTGCAATATTTGGGAATATCTTCTTCACAACTGGAATTGCTATTGTTGGCTTTTGACTCAGTTGACTTGTAAGACCGATTGCAGCTAACATAGTTTCCATCTGAGGAGCTTTTGCTGCTAGAGACCTTATTAATTTTAGAAAAAGATTTGAAAGAATTTGATCTGTTTTGAGAGTTTTCAAGAGTGGTTTTAAGTCATGAATTTCTTCATAAAGAAGATCTTTTTCCACTTCACTAACTTCGAATTTGATTTCCAAATTCCTTTTTTCATTTTGACGATTTCGAAAATCAGTGAGAATTCTATTAAGGTCATTCACAGCACGGTCTAGCAGATTTTTCAAATCATTACAATTATTACATACCTCTTTACTTGATTCTCTGACTGCCATGAAGCATATGTTTCCAATTTCTTCATGTTCATTCTCAGAGTTGTCTTCGTCGCTCCAATTGCTTAGTGCTTTGTTCTTTTGGTTTCCTCTGGAATGATTATTCTTTGCTTCTGGACATTCACTGGCTATATGTCCATATTTTCCACATTCATAACATTTTCCATCATTTCTTGATTGATCAGCAATATATTTTCCTTTCCCAAAATTTCTTCCTCTTTGGTTGTTACTTGATCTCCTGAAGGATTCCATAACTGATCTAGTAATTAAAGCAATTTCATCTTCTGCTAGTTCATCTTCTCCTTTGTCTTCTTGATTTGCTTTAAAAGCCACAATCTTCTTTTTGTTGTCTTTTTGGCCTTTCTTTCTAAGATAAGTTTTCTCAAAAGTGATTAAGTTTCCTCTTACTTCATCATAGGTTAGATTGTTCAAGGTCATGCTTTCGAGAGCAACTACCTTGGCGTGCCATTGTGGTGGCAAGCTTTGAAGAGCTCTTTGTATATGTTCTATGGGAGGGTATATTTTTTCCTGAGGCCTTTAGTTCTCCAATGATCTTACTTAGTCGAGCAAACATGCCTTCAATGGTTTCTCCTTCCTTCATTTGAAAGAGTTCGTATTTATACACTAGCAGGCTGATGATGGTTTCTTTAACTTTATCAGTTCCTTCATAAGTGACCTCTAATTTATCCCACATTTCTTTGGCAGTATAACAACATGAGATCTTCTCATATTCTTCTCCACTAATGGCATTATACAAAACATTTTTTGCTTTGGAGTTTATTTGAATAACTTCCATTTGTTCATTTGTGTAATTCTCCAAACTTGGTGTGACAGAGGACTGACTTTCATCAGAATTCTTTGAAGTTGGGATTGGAATATCACCAAGCTTGATAACTCTCCAAACCTTCACATCATAGGATTTTATGAAGGTTTCCATTCTTACTTTCCAATGAGAGAAGTGTTTTCCATTAAAGTATGGAGGTCTTGTTTGAGAGGTCCCTTCTTGAAATAGTGTGCCCATAATTTGTTGTGCCATGATCTTTTTCTCACGTGTTGTTAGACAGATTTTCTGTGATGCGAGGCTCTGATACCAATTGAAAGTGCAAGAGGGGGTGAATTGTTGTTTTCTCATTTTTTTTGTTGTATGTAGTCAACTATAGTTAGCAAATCAATATGAATTAAGCAGTAAATGCGGAAATTAAACTTGACACAAATGTTTTATACTGGTTGGGATCCAAGATGAATCTTACATCCAGTCCCCTTGGGTTGCAAGGGTGTTCTCTTCAAGCTTTTGTAACTTTTGATGTTAGTACAAGGTTTGAGTGTGGTTTCAAGAACGATACTCATTTTTCTTCTCTCTTCTCTCTTTTTGTTTACACAGTAGGATTACAATGCTTATCAAAAGTAGAGTAGGGAGTAGTGAGATAATTCAGACTCGTTGTACAATTTTTTCACTTGCAGTATGATGTCTTTTACAGAGTCGAGACTTGAATCTGTCCTGTGAAGAGATGGCAACCCAAGAGATTTGATCCTTGGAAAAGAAGGCAAGATATCCCTATTTTCCAAGAATAAAGATTTAGGCTTATCTTCATTTTCCATTGATTCAACCTTAATTGCTTGTATATAGCCGTTGAGATCTTTTCCTTATCACTCTAATTCTGCAGCTTTCTTGATTGTATATAGCCGTTGGAGATCCCTTACTTTCTTGTTTGATTCAGTTTTGCAGCTTCCTTGATTTAATATGGCCGTTTGAGATCTGTTCGTGATCTTACAACTTCTTAATTTAATGGCAGATGTTTTGTGATCTTCCTTGATTTGTAATCTTCCTTGATTTTTGATCTTCCTTGATTGGTGATCTTTCTTAATTTGTGCATTTTGGACTTCAGCCTCCTTGATTGATGATCTTCTAATTTCTGATTTGATGATCTTCAATCTTACTGTGAGAGTTTTCTTCGTATTGGATTCTTTCCTTTTTGATGACTGGGTTGTCCTGAAAGGATTACGTTGATTATCATTAAAACTTTACACTAACATCATTAACACAATGTGATAGTTAACAATACTTCTCAAAAATCTTCGAAAGAGAACCAATCATTACATTTATTCCTGAAATCACTATAGAGACAACATGTTCTAGCCTTTTTTGTTAAACGAAGAAGTCATAATCTTGAACGTAAACCAAAACTAAAGAGAATGGATAGAGCACAAAAGCCATGGCGGATGCCCAAATTGGGAATGATGTGCTTAAATTGGCAATGCATCCCATTACTCCACAATCCAGTAGCACACTAAGTACTTTAGCTGAGAAGTTCCAAGCTAATCCCTCGAAATATACTAATTAAAGCAGCACGGTAATTCCAAGCATATTGTTGATGAACACCATAGCCCGCCATATATCTGCTTAGTTTAAATCAGTATTGTCAGACAATAATGAACTAAAGGTTGAAGGGTAGAGAACACAGTACAATACGTGAAATGACATTATCTTTGTTGTGATCAATGCTTTCGAATAATCTGTAATGCAGCAATTAAAATTACTCTTAACATTTACAATCTTAATATGCCATTTGTTCACCCTACTGATCAACTATGTTGCTCAGCCTCTCCAAAATGTTGTTGCATCCATTCGTGTTGGATTTTTCTCAAAATGCACTACTTTTGGAGGATCCGACATGCACCTGACGACATATTTTAAGAGTCCGAGCAACATAGTTGATCATTAGTAGCAGTTACTCACTTTCTATTAGCAGAAATATTTGGTTCCTACAATAGTGTTTTCTACAAGTTGAAAAATATCTGATAGAATATGTTTCATCATTTCGTGTTCTTCCTTTTTCTTTTTGAGCCAAGGTTGCAGAATCTGTGATGAGAAGCCAAGAATTTTTTACCCAATAAGGTACATAATCCAAAGTGGAGTTTATTACTCTTGAGTTGTAAAATTGAGATTGTTTTGTTTCCTTCCTTAATAGAGAGGGCCCCGCATAATTCATTTATTGAAAAAAGTGGAGTGGGTAGGGGAAGGAAGAATGAAAAACCCGAACTTACTATGATAACTGATGCTTTCTAACTCTCTATGAGGAGTGAAAGCCACTTAACAGACTATGTGTTTCTCTGTGATTATTTCAAGGTAATAACTTTTTCTTTTTGGTTCTTTGTATATCATACCGACTTTTAAAAAGGGTTGCTTGGTACACAAAGCATTCCGTGTTCACACATGGTTTGGGTAACAGCCACACCCTAAGGGGGTCTGATCTAGACATCCTACCTACCTTGACACAAGCATCATTGGTTGTTTCCATGACTGGAACCCATGACCTATGGACTATATTTCTCGGATTCTGGAAAAATGATGTCGCACCTAGGGGTGAATCGACCAATAAACCGAACCGAAAAAATGTTATTGAGTCATTGCTATTGGGTTATTGGGTTAACGGGTTTTTAATGGTTTTATAAAAAAAATTATTGGGTTAATGGTTTGGTATCGGTTTTTAGTATTGGATTATTGGGTAAACCGATAACCTATTAAGATGATAGTAAGTTACTACTATACCCTTCATAAATGTTAAATATTAATAATTTAACATAACTAGACACTATATCAGTATTCTACACTATGGTCTACACAATTCATACGTCATAGTACTTCTACTTTACATCAGAAATTCCATATTGTGTTTTGGTTGTAACATCTTATTGTAGCCTTCGTACTACATCTACTCTTATTGATGCAATTTCTCATTATATTTCTTGTTTCATTATATCAAAACATTTACAACTGATTTGTTTGTCTCACTGTATCGTGCCAAATTGTTAGAGAAAGGAGAAATCATATATTTATTTTATGAGCATTTTCTTATTGGGTAAACCGATAAATCGATAAAGAATATCTTTATTGGTTTAGCGTATTTAAAAACTGAAAACCGATAAACCTAACCGATAATACATAAAATCGAACCGAACTGACCGATGCACACCCCTAGTCGCACCAGTGTCCGTTCCTCTAAAAATGAACTACTTTTGGAGGACCTGACAAGCAAGCATTGACATTTTTGAAAGAGCCCGAGCAACATAACATATAGTTCATTGAAAGAGACAACTCTACCATTGCTCCAAGGTCTCCTTCTAGTAAGGAAAGTATAACTTACAAGATTTATGAGAGCTCAAATCGGATTACCTCATATATATCTTTCAAGGATCTTATGGAATGATATATTTTACCCGTTGCATCCATTGTTTCATCTATCCATCTTGTGAAACCTTTGAGAAATTCATCCATATTGATCATTCCATCATGGTCGAGATCACATATTTCCATTACCTCATCTATTTTGTAATCCTTGTCTTGATATAATTTTTTTGATCTGATTTTCATGAAAAGTTGTTTTAGCTTAGGTACTGACACAAACTTATCTCCGTCTTGATCAGCCTCTTCAAGTAGCCTGCATCGCGTTGATAAGACCATGTTTACTTTTTGTACGTTATGTACTAAAATTCCCACCTACGGTTCTGGGGCACTCAAAATGTTGCCACACCTGTGACAGTCCTCCCAAAATGTACTATTTTTGAAGGATCTGACACACATCCAACAAGCACTTTTTGAAGAACCCAAGCAACATATGTTCCCGCTATGAGATTCATGAGCAAAAAAATAAAATAAAATATTACTTTAATATAGCAGGGATATTAGGCGAACCATCTTCTCGGAGGAGTTTCTCTATGGTATGTTCCTGCACAAGTTTTAGTATATCTGCTACAAAATGCTCATGCTTTATATTCTAGCCTCCCCTTCTGAACCATGTATGGAGTATCTGTATAACTACTTGTGGTTTTCAGAAGGCTTGCAGTTTTAACATATTAAGATCACAACAAAATCATTGATAGGGACAAAACTACAGGGGCATGCAAAAAGATTCGTTAGGATATTACATTGTATATATAATATCAAAATTATTTTATATATGTATATATAGTATATATTGTCTTCCCTTGGCTTCTTCATGTATACACTCCAACTTCGCCTCGACTGGCAAGTAAGCACTCCAACTTTGAAAGAGCACATTGACCTCAACTTGGTCTCAGCTAGCAACTAAACACTTCAACTCGTCCCCATTGTGTCTTGTGAGCACCGGATACTGATGTACACATAGTTTTTGGAGGTGTCTAGTTGATCATTTTGTAAGTTGGAATGTTTAACTGACACAGTGGAGACGAGTTGAGAGGTCTAGGTGTGCATACTCAAAGTTGGAGTGCTTACTAGCCAACTGAGACCAAGTTCGAGTGTTTGTTTAGGTATTATGCCCTTCTTTATATTTTGAATTCCGTTAGTGAAATGCATCGATATATGGATTTTGAATTACGTGGTAAAATATTAAGACAGTAGGAGTAGAATGGAAACCATGAGGCAGAGTATGATGAAAATTTATTCTGGGATTGCAGATAAGTGCAGGAGTGTTTGAACTAGGATGATTATGAATGGAATCACAGATAAAACCATTATACCGTAATATTCTTAAATTAAAGATACATAGAATGTACTAAAAATATATTTTAATCTTGTTATTTTAAACATGTTAGGTGAAAAATTGAAATTAAAGAATTACTAAATTGGAAAGAGACATTTTTTTAAAAAAGAGACTAAAATGGGAAAGTAAGTAGCACAAACAACAAAAAAAGTTAAACCTGGAAGCGTGAAACCTAATTTTGCTTACTTTCAATGGCCTCCATGGCCACCGGCCAGCCTCCACCAATTGAGGTTGGCCTAACGAAGGGACCATTAGAGGTAAAGAAACTATCATATGCAAACACTCTTGCAGTACCAAAAACTCAACATCATAGCTTACAGATTAAGTAGTTAACATATTTACATGGGGAACCAAAGCTAGTATGGGATGAGGAAGAAGTACAACAAATGATTATTAACGAGGACCTTCAATATGCAGTGCTTGGAATATTTTCTTATGGATGGCCTGATATAATGGAACTGAGGAAGTTGATCCCAAAACAATGTGAGCTAAAAGGGGAAGTGAACATAGGGCTTTTGAGAAACAGATATGTATTAATCAGGGCATCACTGCTTGAGGACTATGTGAAACTGTTATCGAAGCCTCAATTTTACATCACTCATAATCATTGGTCATATCCTATGAGAACACTGAAGTGGGACCCCTTGTTTGATCTAGAGGAGGAAACGACCACCGCGATAGCCTGGATCTCTTTCCCATCATTGCCACCGAACTTTTTCGGTAAGGAGACAATATTTTCTTTGGCAGCAGCTGTTGGAAGACCACTACAAGTAGACCAGGCAACTCAGAATAAAACAAGGCCTAGTTGTGCAAGGGTAAAGGTAGAGGTAGATTTGTTAGGAGAATTTCCAAACATAATTAATATTGGAATGAGGAAAAAGACGGGAGAAATCATGGAAAAATGGGTGACAATCAATTATGATTATGTTCCAAAATATTGCAAGACATGCAAGCTCCAGGGACACAGTGAGAAGGACTGCTATGTAATCCATCCAGAACTTTTCACACAAGGTGAACAGATAGAGGAGAAAGAGCAGACGCAAGAGAAAGAAGATAAGGGGGAACAAAGTGATCAAGCTGAGGGAAAAGGTGTTAAGAGTAAAAATCAGGCACAGGGTGATAGGGTTCAGGAGGATAAAGAAAGGACAGCAGATGCAGGAGGTTTCATGGAACAAAGGAGGAGGTATGATTACAGAAAGGGGTTTCAAAATCAGAACAAAAGGATAACACAAGTATGGACTGAACGAATTTCACAAGTTAATGCAGAGGTGACTACAAAGAATAAATTTGGGGCATTAGAAGGGGCAGATGCTAAGCAAGATACGCTTACACCAAATGCAGAGGAGGGTAATACAGCAGTACAACAGAAAGCAGTAACACAACAGGAAGAAAATATAAGAGAAAGTGAGACAGGGTCCTCTAATTTTCACATAACAGTGAACATGACTGGACTGGAGCAGATTGATTGCTCAAAAAATCTGATTGTGAAAGATACAGGCTACAAAGGGACACAACTGGAGACAATTAAGGAAAGGCAAAGGGGGAATGCACTGGAATTGGAGAAAGAAGATGAGTTAGCAGGGAGAGAAGCAGATAGTTTCAGTATACCTAAGATTGATAAGAAACAACCACAAGAGATACAGGAAAAGCTAGACACAGAAGAAGAAGAAAGCATGGATGCTAACATATATTGCATCAGTAGAGAGGGAGATCTATCTCCAAGACAAATAGGACATTTGAAGGGAAGATATGGGACTCACAAGAACAACAGTTTAGGCATATCTTATGTTAATACAAAGAGTAGAAGAGGCAAGGCCATACTTTTTGATCAATGATTAGTAAAATTCTATTTTGGAATATCAGATCAGTAAAGTCTCAAAATTCTTTTGAGAGATTACTAGATCTAAATAGAAAACATCATTACTCATACATTGCTCTCTTAGAGCCTTTTCAGAGTCCTTCAGAAATAGATAGATACATGAGAAGACTTGGGAAACAGCATGCCAGAGTTAATTGTTCTTCCAAAATATGGTTGTTTTGGGATGAGGAGTGGGAGGAGATGGATTGTATTGACTCAGTGCAGCAAATTACTGTCTCTTTCAAACATAGAATCAACAATGCTCATTTCAAGATTATAGCAATTTATGCTAGATGTAGTGCCCTGGAGAGATTGGAATTGTGGGAAGACCTTGAAGAGGTGGCTAGCAATACTGATTGCCCTTGGATGGTAGGGGGAGATTTCAATACCATTACTGATGAGTCTGAAAAGTTGGGAGGATTACCTGTATCTCAAGTAGAAGTAGAGGACTTTGTACAATGCATAAGCTCTTGTGCATTAAATGAGATACAATTCTCTGGAAGTTGTTACACTTGGTGGAATGGCAGAATAGAGCAAGATTGCATATTTAAAAGACTGGACAAAGTCTTTGGGAATAATGCATTTATGGCTGAATTGCAGAATACAAAAGTACAACATCTGATCAGGGAGGGTTCAGATCATGCCCCATTACATGTTACTTGCAGTACAGGCCAGGAACAAGTATATAAGCCTTTTAGATTTCTCAACTTCTGGACAAAACATCATAGTTTCCAGAAAACAGTGGAGGATATATGGAAGATGGAAGCAACATGATCACCATTCACAGTAGTACAAACCAAAATGAAAAGGGTCAAATTAGCTTTGGTACAATGGAGCAGAACAACCTTTGGAAATGTTTTTCAACAGGTGGCTACATTGGAGGATTTAATAAGGGCCAAAGAAGTTCAGTTAGAAATTAATGCATCAGAAGAAAACAGGACAGAATTGAAGAGAGTTGAGGCAGACCTAAAAAGATACATGCACATTGAGGAAGAGTATTGGAAGCAAAAAGCAGGAATGAGATGGTTTCAAGAGGGTGATAAAAACACTAAGTTTTTTCATGCATTTGTGAATGGGAGAAGGAGAAAGATGCATATATCAGTGATAAAGACCAGGCAAGGAGATACCATAACCACCACTCAAAATATTGGGGAAGAGGCTGTAAATGTGTTCAAAGACCAATTTAGGGAAACAAATGTGCCTACAGATTTTTCAATGCTAGACCATATACCTAAAATGATATCAGAAGAGCAGAATGAAGAAATGGGAAGATTACCAGCTGAAGAGGAGATCAAAGAAGTGGTATTTGCATTAAATGGAGATAGTGCAAGTGGACCAGATGGCTTCTCTGGACAGTTTTTCCAAAGTTGTTAGGATATTGTGAAAGTGGACATAGTCAACATGGTGAGAGCCTTTTTCTGTGGTCAGGAGCTTCCTAGGTTTATAACTCACACTAATTTAGTTCTTATTCCTAAAAAGGAGGTGGTGGATAGCTTTGGTGATTTGAGACCAATAAGTCTTAGCACTTTCATTAACAAGATCATTTCAAGACTGTTACATGATAGATTAGTAAAAGTGCTACCTACTATTATATCCCAGAACCAAGCAGCTTTTGTGAAAGGGAGAAGTATCACTGAGAATGTGCTTCTAGCTCAAGAGATCATTAGGGATATAAATAGGAGAAACAAAAACCATAATGTGGTGGTGAAATTGGACATGGCTAAAGCATATGATAGAGTGTCATGGATCTTTCTCACAAAGGTGCTAAGGAGTTTTGGCTGTTCAGAAAGAATCATTGACATGGTGGTAAGATTGATATCAAACAACTGGTACTCAGTGATTGTGAATGGGCAGAGCTTTGGATTTTTTCAATCTTCAAGAGGACTAAAACAAGGGGATCCACTTTCTCCAGCTTTGTTTATCATAGCAGCAGAGGTCTTGGCCAGAAATCTCAATCATCTATTCAAGGATCAGCAGTATAAAGGTTTTGGACTACCAAAGTGGAGCCCTGAGATTAATCATTTGAGTTATGCTGATGATACTATATTGTTCTGTTCAGGACAGTCATACTCAATGAAAAAGTGATGAATGTGTTGAGAGAATATGAACAAGTGTCAGGTCAGATGATAAACCTTGACAAGAGTTTTGTATATCTGCATGAAAAAGTGCCATTTGGTGTATGCAGGAAAATTAAAAGAATAACAGGGATTAAGCAAGGATCTTTTCCTTTCACTTATCTAGGATGCCCTATTTTCTATGGAAGGAAGAACAGAGCACACTTTGAAAGTTTGATAAAAAAGGTGATGAAGAGAATAAGTTCCTGGCAGAACAGGTTACTCTCTTTTGGAGGAAGATATGTCCTAATAGCCAATGTACTTCAATCATTGCCAATTTATGTAGTTTCTGCCATGAATCCACCAGCTTGTGTCATTACCCAACTGCATAGAATTTTTGCTAAGTTCTTTTGGGCTAACACTGCTGGGGCCAAGAACAAGCATTGGGTGGGCTGGGATAAAATGTGTTATCCAAGAGGGGAAGGAGGAATGGGATGGAGATCACTACATGATATTTCAAAAGCACTGTTTGCCAAGCTCTGGTGGAATTTCAGAACTTCCACAAACACCCTATGGGCATCATTTATGTGGAACAAATACTGTAAGAAGCATCACCCTATTATTGCTCAGGGGTATGGGAGCTCTCATGTTTGGAGAAGGATGATATCAATAAGGGAGGAAGTAGAGCATGAAATTTGGTGGCAAATTAAGGCAGGTAATTCAAGTTTCTGGTTTGATAATTGGACTAAACAAGGAGCATTGTACCATATAGAAGAAAATGCAAAGGAAGAGGAGGTAGAAGTTAAGGAGTTTTGTACAGGAGAGGGATGGGACAAGGAGAAGTTGCTTCAGAATCTGTCTCTAGAGATGACTGATCATATTATGGAGAACATCTCACCTCCAAACACTTTGTTTGGAAATGATGTGGTCTGGTGGATGGCCAATGCACAAGGAATATTCACAGTAAAGTCAGCTTGGCAGATTACGAGAAACAAACAGGAAGTAAGAAGGGACTGTGAGGTAATCTGGAATAAGGAATTGCCTTTTAAGATTAATTTTTTCATGTGGAGAGTATGGAAAAGGAGGATTGCCACTGATGACAATCTTAAGAAGATGAGAATCAATATTGTTTCTAGATGTTGGTGCTGTGACAGAAAAAAGGAGGAAACAATGACACATTTATTCCCAACAGCCCCTATAACCTACAAGCTATGGAGGTACTTTGCTCATTTTGCAGGAATCAACATTGATGGAATGCATCTTCAACAACTCATAATATCTTGGTGGAAACATGAGGCAACACCAAAATTGCAAGGCATATATAAAGCAATACCAGCCATCATCATGTGGACTTTATGGAAGAGAAGGAATGCCCTCAAACATGACAGTAGCATCAGCTGGGAAAGAATGGTGGAAATGGTAATTGAAGTGGTAAGGAAGATGGTGAAGAGTCAATTTCCATGGATTAAGAATATGAGATGGACATGGCAAGCCATAATTCAAAGGCTTAATCAATATAAGCGAAAGATACATGTCTTAAGGGTCACTTGGAAACCTCCTGATGATCATTATGTGAAGTCTAACACTGATGGAGCATGCAGAGGTAACCCTGGTTTGAGCTCTTTTGGGTTTTGTATTAGAGATGATAAGGGGGATCTAATATATGCTAAAGCTAAAGGTATTGGTATTGCAACAAATATGGAAGCAGAAACTGTTGCCATTTTAACAGCTCTTAGAGAGTGTTCTAACAGAAAAATGCAGAAGGTGATTATTGAGACAGATTCACTCAGTCTCAAGAAAATCATTCAGCAGACTTGGAGGGTTCCATGGAAAATAGCAGAAAAAGTGGAAGAAATCAGAGAGATAATGGAAAAGATTAAAGCAAAGATCACACACATATTTAGAGAGGGTAATAGTTTGGCAGATTCATTAGCTAATATAGCTATAGAATCACAAGCAGAACATCAATATAGTTGTTTCCAGGAACTACCATTGAAGGAAAGAAGGATATTAAACATAGACAAAGCACAAATTCCTACACTCAGAATCAGAACACGCGCAATCATCCCTCAATGTGATCATGTCAGACCAGAAATCACACAAGTTTAACATCAGTCAAGACCAAGTTGTAACAAAGGTTGTGAAGGGCCAGGAACATCAACTATTCACAAATGGTCTTGAAAGTAACAATAAGATCACACACAGTATTTGACAAACATGAGGAAGCATATCATAGCAGTTTATTACACAGCTGGATACATAAAGCTAGATAGATTCGCAGGTTTCAGGTATACACATAAATGAATGGGGAAACAGGGCTATGTAGATCGAGAAAGAGTAAACTCAGCTAAAAGGCTTCAATCACAGCGGAATACGGTGCAAATCAGATTCGTAAGTTGGTCCTTCTTCGGGGAAATGGAGCTAAGTCAAGCTGGAAAGAAAAGGAAAAGTCAGAAAGTGGATAAATCAGGGAAAGAAGCAAAATGGAAGAGAGAATTACCAAGGCAGATCGGGCTTCATCATGGAGAAAAATGGAGGAAGAACATCAATATTCTGATGGGTAGCATCAATGTAGAAAGAGATCTTTCATGTGGGTACTTTCCAAAGAGAAACATATACCCTATCTGTAAGGGAATTGATATTAGTTGGATCGGGTCTTTTAGACCCATCCAAGTATTTGCTTTGTTTTGTTTGGGCCATGGGCCTTGTATAAACTTGGTTTTGATTATTAAATAAAAGGTTGAATAAGCCACCAAAAAATTTAAAAAAAAAAAAAAAAGTAACACAAACAAATTGAAACGGAATGAGTATAAATTTCTCATCATTTGATGGCCAAGACCATAAAATGGCTAATATTAGGGCTTTCAAAAAAAGATGAATCTTTAAATATCCAATCTTGACTTCATGGCCTGCAAGATTTCATGTAATAAATTGATTGAAATTCAATTTTTTTCCCCTATAACCTTAAATTTTCCATTTGTGGTTTTACCAAAAATACTCCGATTTTCCTGTATCTGGGAAAAATCGTAGTGTTTTGTGCTGGATGGATTTTCTTTCCATATATAGATTTCCCTTTGGCTTTACTATAAATTTTGCTCAACATTTGATGGTCAAGAACAAAAAATGGCTAATATTAGAGCATCAAAACAGATGAATGAGAAAAAAAAAGTCCGACAAAGAGGACTTGGTATTGCTCAACTTGAGAGGATTAAATTAGAGGAACAACATAAAAAAGATTCAATTTTTAAGACAATTCAATGCCCCAAATTCATACCAACATCATCAAGAATTGATTTTTCTTCAAAAGGTTGTCTTTACACCAAATCAATCTGCCCCATTTCTTGAAAATTGCTCTAAGTTGTGGAGTGGTGAGAATAGTCAAGGTGTGAACCAAAAAGTTGATCATCATGGTGTAGTTTTTGGGCATAATTTGAACTTTCCTAGTGTGCTGCAACAAAGATGTCAACAGTATCAGAAAACTTCTACTTCTACGTCAATTGTAAGTTAGCTTCATTGAGTTTTAAGAATTCCTTCATATTTAGCATAACTAAAGTTGTTGTCATGTGACCTAGAGGTCAGGGGTCCGAGATGTGGAAACAATCTCCTGCAGAAATGCAGGGTAAGGTAGTGTACAATAGATCCTTGTGGTCTAACCCTTTTCCGGACCCGTGCATAGTGGAAGCTTAGTGCACCGGACTTGTGGGATATATTAGATATGTTATTGTTTTTATATATGTATGGGGTTAACATGTGTATAGTTTGGTATTTTTTGTGTTTGAATTGCTTAGGAAAATTGCTTTTGTGGAAGTTGCAGGTGAATATCTCATCAGGGATTTCATCATCTGTAAAATGATTCCACATGAAGCCCCCTTCAATCCAAAGTGAGTTGGAATCATCGTTCTCAGTAAGAGAAACTAAAGCTCTCAATGGAGACTTTCTCAATTTAGCTCCTCCAGGAGCAGATTTGCCACATTTAGGAGTAGTAAATCGGTGTTCTTTAACTAATTCCGCTCCACAATGCCTTCAGCTATTCGACTATGTTCCCTCTCGGGTGAGACTAAAGGACTTAAGCATTTGTACTCTTGTTCATGAACTCTGCTTTTTGATCTCAGTTTCACAACCTCTTAAATGTGTTTAATCCACAGGTAGCTGCTGCAGAGCCTACCCCGCCTTCAGGCCTAAGCAAATCAGTTCAACAGCCGATCCTCGGATTCTTCCCATCTGCAAAGGTGCAGATTGATCGAGAAGGAACTCATGGAAGTGACTTTCGTACTGAAGCAGAAGGAAATAATGTTGATTTGGAACTGAAGCTATAGAAGTTAGTCCGTGCCATATGTTTGGAATGTTCCATCACATGATAGAGAATGTTGCTTCGAGTGATTGTTTGTGCATGAAAAACATTATAAAATGTGAATCACAGAAGATTACAAATTTGATCACTGGAAGTTGACAACATGAAAATGGACAAATATGAATCGAATAAGTATTATTTGCATAGCAATCTAAACTTCAGACAAATAAGCAAGTAATATTTGATATTAATCATAGCTGACTTGTGGAAAAAATGAGCAAATAAAAATAAATGTACAAGACTTATGTGAATTGTTACACACCTACTGAGTTGGCTCAATCCAATAGTAAGTATTAAACATATTCTTAATGTCTATTTATATAAGATGTTTAATGAATAAAATTTAATATAAATTTATCATTAATGAAAAACATGTTGGTGCATGAAAAACATTGTGAAGTGTGAATCACAGAAGAGAGGTTTCCTCTTTTTAATTGAGTTTTTAAACTTTCTTGTTGTAATAATCAACGATTTCGATAAATATGGATATTTGGATTCTTCTGGACCTTGCTAGATTCATGTACTAAGGCTGTGTTGCAAATTCTGGACCCAAATGCTTATCGTGAATTGTGTGACCATCTCATCTAAAAGTTCAATTCGTTAGAGAAAGCACACTTTTAATTACTTAATTATGTCTTCAACATGCCCTCTCATGTGCATACCGGATTCCGGTTTATGGGTCAAGCACTTTTGAAGAATCCAAGCAACATAGGTTCCCGCTATGAGATTCATGAGCATAATATAAAAAAATTATTACTTTAATATAGAAGGTATATTAGGCAAACCATCTTCTCGGAGGAGTTTCTCTATGGTATGTTCCTGCACATGTTTTTGTATATCTACTACAAAATACTCATGCTTTATATTCTAGCCTACTCTTCTGAATCCATGGATGGAATATTTGTACATTTACTTGTGGTTTTCAGAAGGCTTGCAGTTTTAACATATTAAGATCACAACAAAATCATCGATAGGGACAAAGCTATAGGGGCACGCAAGAAGATTCGTTAGGAAATGACATTGTATATATAATGTCGAAATTAATTTACATATGTATATATAGTAGATATTGTCTTCCCTTGGATTCTTCATGTATACACTCCAACTTCGCCTCAACCGGCAAGTAAGCACTCCAACTTTGAAAGTGCACATTTAGACACCTCAACTTGGTCTCAGCTAGCAACTAAACACTTCAACTCGCCCCCATTGTGTCTTGTGAACACCGGATACTGATGTGCACATACATTTTGGAGGTGTCTAGTTGATCATTTTGTAAGTTGAAATGTTTAACTGACACAGTGGAGACGAGTTGAGAGGTCTAGATGTGCATACTCAAAGTTGGAGTGCCTACTAGTTAATTAGTTAATTAGCTGAGGCCAAGTTTGAGTCTTTGTTTAGGTATTATTCCCTTCATTATATTTTAAATTCCATTAGTGAAATGCATTGATATCAAGATTTTGAATTACCTGGTAAGAAAAGTAAGACAGTAGGAGTAGAATGGAAACCTTAAGGCATAGTATGATGAAAATTTGTTCTGGGATTGCAGATAAGTGCAGGAGTGTTTGAACTAGGATGATTATGAATGGAATCACAGATAGAACCATTATGCGGTAATATTCTTAAATTAAAGATATGTAGAATGTACTAAAAATATCTTTTAATCTTATTATCTTAAACATGTTAGGTGGAAAACTGAAATTAAAGAATAAAAATGAAAAGAGACATTTTAAAAAAAAGAACAGACTAAAAAAGGAAAGTACGTAACACAAACAAATTGAAATGGAATGAGTATAAATTTTTCAAACTTTGATGGCCAAGAACATAAAATGGCTAATATTAGAGATTTCAAAAAAAGATGAATCTTTAAATATCCAATCTTGACTTCATGACCTGCAAGATTTCATGTAATGAGTTTATTGAAATTCAATTTTTTCCCCTTAAACCTTAAATTTTCCATTTGAGGTTTTACCAAAAAAACTCAGGCTTTTTTTGTATCATTGAAAAATCATAGTCTTTTGTGCTTGATGGATTTTCTTTCCATATATAGATACCCCTTTGGCTTTACTATAAATTTTGCTGAACATTTGATGGTCAAGAACAAAAAATGGTTAATATTAGAGCATCAAAAAAGATGAATGAGAAAAAAAAGTACGACAAAGAGGACTTGTTATTGCTCAACTTGAGAGGATTAGATTAGAGGAACAACATAAAAAAGATTCCATTTTTCAAACAATTCAATGCCCCAAATTCATACCAACATCATCAAGAATTGATTTTTCTTCAAAATATTGTGTCTTTACACCAAATCATCATGGTGTAGTTTTTGGGCATAATTTGAATTGTCCTAGTGTGCTGCAACAAAGATGTCAACAGTATCAGGAAACTAGAAGTTCTACATCAATTGTAAGTCAGCTTCTTTGAGTTTTAAGTATTCCTTTGTACTTAACTAGATAGGGAGCCTTGGCTTAACGTAAAGTTGTTTTCATAGCCTATTCTAGAACTGTAGGGTAAGGTTGTGTAGAATGAACCTTTGTAGTTAGGCCCTTTCGCCAATTCATGCATAGCAGAAGCTTAACGCACTGGACTGCCCTTCTTATATACTTAACAAGGGGTCTCGAATTAGAGCCTTGAGTATGAAGTCACCCTTGTTAGGGAGTGTTTAACCTACCAATGTGGGATTTTCTGTCTCGAATTTGTATTTGTTCGGACGCCAGGTGGGGAACAAAAAAAAAGTCAACTTCATTAAACATTTAATTTGGTGTTGTATGTGTGTGGCATTGTATTTGATTTACATGATTTTTGATATGCTTACTCAAGTTGAAGGTCCATCGGAAATGGTCTCTCTACTTTCACAAGATATGTGTAAGACTGCGTATAGTCACCCTTCCCAAATTCCACTTATGGGATTATACTGGATATGTCATTGTTGTAGGTGAATATCTCATCACCTGTACAAAGTTTTCAGATGGAGCCCCCTTCAAACCAAATTTATTATGGCTGTAAATGTTTACCTTATTTGCCTGAAGAAGTTAAGGTAATTCTATTAGTTTGTTTGATAAAATGAATAAATGTCCTTGGTCTCCATAAACTAATAGTCCCTCCATTTCAATTTGTTTGTCTTACTTTCCTCTTTAGTTCGTTTCAAGAAAAAAAAAATTCCTTTTTGTCAACTCTCACTACAAAATTTTAGGCCTACAGCCACACTAAATCTGGACAACGCTTGTAAAGTGTTGCCTAAAATACTTTTGGGGACGCTTTTAAAGCGTAGCCCAAGTTTTTAACTTTTAGCTTCAATAATATTGGCAACACTTGTAAAGTGTACTCTTTAATGGTATAAGCTACACTTTATAAGCGTTGTTACAATATGATATAATTGGCAACAACTATTTACATATATGGCCACACTTTTAAAGTGTCCTATTTTTATAATTGTAAAAACAACACATTACAAATGTGGCCTTAATGTTTTTACTAAAATATTATATCCCTCCAACATTTTTAACTATTTCCCTCCAATTTTTATTGGGCAAAAATAATAATTCATAAAACAATATTAAAAGTTGTTTTCCCCCAAATCAGAAAAAATTCCACTGATCTGAATAACTTTCCCTCACACATTACGCTTTTCTCTCAAGTCTGAAGAACTGAAGAACTTTCCCTCACAGATTTCCCTCACAGATTTCCGTCAAACTTTCTTGTTGAAAATTGAAGAGCTGAAGAACACGATTTTCCTAACAAATTTCTTGTTGAAGAGCTGTTCCGTCAGATTTCTTGTTGAAAATTGAACAAAATGCTTCACAGATGAACACTCCTCACATCTTAAAGATTTGGGTTGTTGGAATAGGGTTTATCAGGTAAGAAATTCTATCTTTGAAAGTCTAAATTTTAGCTTTAGGGTTTTGATATTCTTGTGTATCTTTGAAAGTCTAAATTTTAGCTTTAGGGTTTTGATATTCTTGTGTTGTTGATACGATTATTGTTTATTTTTGGGAGTCTAACTTGTAGTTGTATTACCCTGAGCATTAATCACTAAATAAATATAAATGGGCTGATTAGGGCTGATTCTTCACTTAAGAATTTCTTGCAGTGCTCTGTGAAGTATAATAATATACTGTGCTTCACTAGGTTGGTATAGCTCCACTCCACCTGCTGACATTCTTTTCAAATTTCTATGTTAATAGGCTATATGACTGTGTCTATTCACTAAAGCGAGTGCAATTACGTTGTGTCCTTAACCCCAACAGATCTTGAACCTTATTTATGGTTTCCTCCTGTGATAACACTGGCTTAAAGGTTATAGTAGTCAATAGAGCATAATATTAAGCATTGAAGAGGATGAGGGTACAATTTGAAGGTTTTACCGTGAGATCTATGTTGCGACTTGCAACTGTGTTGTGGTTTATGTAGTGGAAAAGATGTCATAAAATTTAGGCTTTATTGATTTCTGGAGTTTCATTTGGGTAAAGCTGACGATAAGGATTTGCTTTTTGCTGCCAGTGACATTCCCATAATGCTAACATGTAAACAATGATTTATTATTGCATGTGAAACATTGTTCATCCAAGCTTTTATAGGAAAAGAAACCTTGAATGTAAGTGATCAATCATGAGAATTTCTGGTCTACCCAGTATTCAAATAGGATGAGGCTCCACCTACATATGATAGATGCAACAACCACAATACTTTATTTACAGACTGGAAAAAATTTCTCCACCCTTCCCTTCGTCTCTTATTATCATTATAATTTTAGGTTAAGCTAATGATTTGTGATACAAATATAGTTTTTAAGTTAACCATTGGTCTCTATTAGGTTTATGCTATTGAACATAGTCTGACTGCTTGGGAACACAAGGTTCAGGAGGCTGAACTCTGATGCAGAATGGTTGAATATGACTGGTATGTTTCTGAATGAGGTGCATAGGTTCAAATTATAGAAATTTTGATGAAGGAAGCAGAGTGATCTGGTTTGATTTAGGGTGAGTCCTGGCAGTTAACTGCAGTATATAAGAAAAAAGATAGGAAGAGGATCTCTTATTTTTATACTTTTTGGGAATTGCGAGTGACCAAGACTAAGGGCTTGTCGTTGGCTGCATAAAACAAAATAATCCCATTATATGATATTATGCACAACTAACTTAATGTTTGCCTTGCATTGTAAAAATTCCTCATTTTTAATATAGGTAACTAATAAAATAATATAGATAACACCTTTTCCTATTTATTTCTCAATGATATCCGACGATCAAGACTCTAAAGCAGCAGCCGTGCGCATGCACACACATACATATATTATAGAATATTATTATGTTGACACATCAGGGCGTGTTTTTCCTTCAGTAAAATGCAGTTAACTTACTGTGCAGCAATGAAGAAATTAAAAAAAAATTGGATTGTATTTTGAATAAGCTCCTATTTGGTGTCTTTAGCATAAATATTTCTATGGTTGCTTTCCTAACAAATCTTAAATGGCAACAATGTCTTTAGCATAAATGTTATCTTGATTAACTTTAGCATTTTCTGTTCTACATGTGAAAGTTAAATGATTTTGTTCCAACTTGCCTGCTTTAGATCGGATTTCAACTTTAGCCTTAAAATCTTATTCAACTTGCCTGCTTTAGATCGCGTTAACTATTTTTCTTCCTAATTTTAGAACTTGGAAGGCTACATAACACTTGAAGTAAAATCAATGAACTCTTTTTAAAATCAGGTTTCCAGTAAACCTTATAATAGGACTCTGTTAAGCCTTGAACACTTCTAGAGTCTTGAAAAATTTCACAACTTCTTCTCATGCACAGTCCTTCTATAAGTAATATTTCACCCTTTAGGATCCAAGATTATAGCTAATCTTGCTTCTGGTCAGGGAAAACTTAGAATAAATAAACTCTACGAAGCTTTACGATTTTTTGTGTGATCGACTATCTATTATAGGATCATTGTAATGTTTGCTTGAATGTTTAAATATGGTAGTAGATGTTTGATACTTCTCTAATTGGGTGTGCAGAAGAATGAGATTTTAAAATTATTGATTTAGTTTTAAAAAGCTCTAAAAGATTTTCATACTATATTGTACTTTTGGTCTTCTAAATAAAGTGTTTGAACTTCTTTAAAATGTTGTTTACAACTTGAACCTACTTCTGGATAGAATTTCTTAATCTTGATTAGTTCATTTAAATTCCTTAGAGTTAGAGAGACGGTGAAAGTCAACTAAAGCTTGACCATTCGTAGGACTATGTTCTGTTTTTCTTGAATATGTTGAATTCCCTATGATTCTTACTATTCTTAAGATGGTTTGATTGTCAACCTTTTTTTATTTTGTTAAAACTTCTAATTGACTAAGGTTGTTAATTTGATGTGGTTAGATAACACTTGGAAGTAAATTAAGTAAAGAAAAGTAGTATCAGCTACAAAATTAAGGGAATTGAAACAAGTTTTGAGAATTCATTTCACTAAAGTGTATAACTGATGAGTTTCCTATGTAAATCGTGCAAAACGAAATTGGTGATGAGTATTTAAATTCACTCACAAAACTTTAACTTTTAATCATTTG
>NW_006239148.1:229394-229654 GCF_000226075.1 Solanum tuberosum | reverse complement strand
CTAATGATTTAATGATTGTTACAGAAAGATTAAATATTAATATCTTCTTCTAGGAATTCAAATATCCCATCCAAGGATTGGATGGATTTAGCAAGGTATAGCAAAGAGTATATACATGGTGTTGAATCATTCCTAGATTTTTCTTACTCTTATGGAGATCCTCAAGGAGAGGAAATTCAGTGTCCATGTTATGTGCAAAATGTTGTAATATTCGTCGGACTCGAAGGAATGTAGTGTATGATCATCTAATATGCTATGGA
>NW_006239148.1:224363-229292 GCF_000226075.1 Solanum tuberosum | reverse complement strand
GGGGGAATGCGATATCAAGTTGAATGTTGACGATGATATGGATTACTCGCGTGATGATATTGATGGGTTGTTGAATGATCAATTTAGAGATGTTGCACAGGCCGAAGAAGTTTATGATGGTTCAAATGAAGATGCCAGGAAATTCTATAACTTAGTTGAAGAGGCAAGCCAAGAATTATATCTTGGTTATACATGATTCTTTAAATTATCATTCACACTTCGTTTATATTTATTGAAGTGTCTACATGAATGGAGAAATGAATCATTCACTTCTCTTTTAGAGTTATTAAAAGAGGTGATCCCCGAGTTGAACATTTCTCCATCTTACAATAAAAAAACCAAGTCTATGGTTAAGAATCTCGGTCTTGATTATGAAAAAATTGATGCATGTCCCAATGATTGCATGTTGTTCAGGATCATAAGGATGATCAAGTTTGTCATACTTGTGGAGCTTCACAATATATTAAATCTCTAGAAGTTGATAGTGAGCTTGAGCCTTCAAGAAAACCACATCAAGTTTCAGCAAAGACTTTGAGACACTTTTCATTAATTCCTAGACTCAAAAGGTTATTTATGTGCTCAAAGACGGCAGATTCTTTGAGGTGGCATGATGAGGAGCGTTCTAAAGATGGAAAGTTAAGGCATCCCGCTAATGGTCTAGCATGAAAATATTTTGATAGGTTGCATCCAAATTTCACACTAGATTCTCGCAATGTGAGACTTTTGTCAAGTGATGGGTTCAATCCATTTCGAACCATGAGTATATAACATAGCACATGGCCAGTTATGTTGATGGTGTATAATCTGCCGCATTGGATGTGCATGAAATCTGAATATTGTATACTTTTTTTACTTATACCTGGGCCACGATCACCTGGAAATGACATTGATTTACTTGCAACCATTGATAGATAAGTTAATTATTGTGGGATTCTGGGGTTGAAACATATGATGCTTCAAGAAATCAAACTTTTCAAATGCGGGCCACTCTTATGTGGACAATCAATGACTTTCCTACATATGCTATGTTATCTGGTTGGAGTACAAAAGGAAAGTTTGCTTGCCCTTGTTGTAACTATGGCACTAATTCTCGCTATCTTAAACATAGTCGGAAAATGTATTATATGGATCATCATGTTTTTCTACCCATGCATCATCCATGGAGATCTAACAAAAGATCTTTCAATGGAAAAACTAAATTCAGGCCTCCTCCAACTTTCTTAAAGGGAACTGATGTGCTTAATAGCTTACAAGATTTTGAAAATGTGTTTGGAAAAAAGAGTGGAAAGAAGAGAAAGAGATCAAATGATGGCCCAAAATCTTCCACATTCTTCAGAGTCAACTCATGATTCGGTTCTTCAAAAGGTATTTTGTTGGTTCCTTAAGGATTTTCTCTCTCTTTCTCTCTTCTGGAACCTATCAACTGTATTTTCCTCAACTTTGTCTAGTTGTTCTTCATTCAAATCATCCTTTATTTTGTTTGTTGATGTATTTCCTTTATTGATGTATCAAATTGTGAAGATTTTTCTTGTTCTTCTTGGTTGTTGGTTTGATCCTCCACAACAAGATCATTATAGTTATTATGAGTAGAAATAGTAGAGTTAAGTGTCTTACCTGACTGTTCCTTAGGCTGATATTGTTGGTCTTGCCCTATCTCATTTGTCTTCTCCTAATTTGGTTGCTGATTTGTGTGTGTAGTTGTGGTTCTAGCTTCCCTGCTAGGATCCTGTGTCTGCAAGTTATAGAATCAATGAACAGGTTATAGGATCAGTTTATAGAATCAGTTTATATAGCTGCTGCAATTTGCTATAATATAGTGCTGGAAATTTTGGAAAGAGTTGATAACACAACTTTGTCGGTCTTTGTCCCATGTTGTACTTCTGTTAGGAAACAATGTGTTTTGTTCATTTTCTTGCTCGTGATCCTTGTTCTCGTTTACATCATTATTGTCAATGTTTAAGTCCATCATCTCCTGTACAGCAAGGTGATTGAACATGTTGTTGCTCTCATGTTTGCTACTGTTAACATGCAAATATTTTTTTCCTCCATCGTGTTTAGTTGTTGGTTCACCTGGTTAGTCTCCTTCTCATTGTTTTTCCCTTTTCCTTTCTTCTTTTCCACATGTTTCCAGCCCTCTTCTATTTCACTAGTTAAGGACTCTAGATATTTTTGGAAGTTTATATCCATATGCATCTCTTTTTGCTGAAGCAAACTCTGATTATCAGAAAAAGTTTCAGCAGTCATACCTGGATTTTGCGTGGTCCCTTCGATTCTATGCTAGTCATTATTGTTCTCTTTTTGGGATTCAACCTCTTTAATATTTGCTTTGTTGAAGTTTTGTTTTTATCAGAAGTACAAGATGTAACAATGACTGAATACTATCATGGTTAATAGCTCCAAAGATGTCATTTTAAATAATAAAAGCTAAGTCATCTGAGATGTTGTTGAGGTCAGTCACTAACAACAACCTGTTTTCCTTTGTCTTGGTGTCTGTAGTAGAGTGTCTTGGTGTTGTTGGAGTTGAGTTTCCTCTTTTTCCATGTTTTGTTTGGTGCGACTACTATCCTGATTTTCAGGACCTCTCTTTGGATTTTTCTCCTTCTGCCCCCCCTGTTCTTTGGCCTGAAGTGGACTTGGAGTTGGCATTGATGTACTGATCCATCCATTCCTTTGTGCGATTGTGACTCTGCAATCGATTTTTTTCCTTCTATGCATGTAAGCAAGAGGAATTCTTGGTTCCTCTAGGATTTTAAGACCCCCTAAAATGTTTGATATGAATTGTCAAACTTATTATTCACTTGTTCCAAATTGAATACTCAGTAATCTACCTGAAACAAGGGGTAAGTGCAATTAGAATGAATTTCTTGTAGAATCACATATCAGTAACTAAGATGCAACACTCGAAGAATGCAATTTATCTTGGGAAAATGAATATAATCTGCAATTAGAATCACTAATGCATGCTTTAAGTTGCCAACTATGAAGTTGAGTCTGGATTGAGGATAATTATTTAGGCCACAATATGAAATTGACCTCTAATTTTGGCTAGTTGGTTACACATTTTGTGGAGATGAACATTGAATTGCTTTAGGGAACATATCCTAATCCCTTATTGTAGAGAATTTTCAAGGGATGTTACAAAGTGAGTGTGGTATGTTAAGGGGACCAATCTTCTTTGTTATTTATAGCCTAGTTCATTTCTCCATTTTTGTCCACTTCATTCTGTTAACAAGAATACCTAAAATAGATACCATTTCCCTGCTAACATTTGATCATAGATATCATTTCTCAGTAAATTTTTGGGTTATAATAACTTAATACTTTTACTATACAAGTCCCTCCACTCCAACAAAACTTCTCGCCTCTTCTATAACTGCTGCAATCTGATTTGTTGTACATGGTTTGTTTTGATTGTTAATTTCATTTTAAATGTGTAGGGAATGGAGGTAATCAAATTTGAAGGGTCGCCACAAGTCAATTTGATCTCATTGAAGTGGATGATGAAGAGTTTTTGAACTATTGTAAAAGTTTGAATACATTATATTTGATTTTGTGAAATATATTCATTGCTAGAATATATTGAACTATTGTAGGAGTACTTTTTAAACTATTGTGTACACATATTTAGAACTAGAAAATTTGTCCACGCTTCGCGTGGTGATAAATAATTGCATTGAACTTGCAAATAATCCTTTACTAATATCTATACATTAAAAAAAATAGGTTCTTAAAAAAGTATTAGCAATATTTCAACATGAATCTGATTATTTGTCATTATCACATAACTCTAGAACTTCTAATGGATGAATTATTCAGGAAATAATAAATGGTTCATTAATGAACATTAAAAGGAAAATAAGAATATATATAAAGGCATTTCGTAAGAAAAAAAACACATTTCAGTTGCATAGATTATACAATTGTGATATCTGACTCAGGAAAAAATTCAAAAATTTGGTAACAGATTAAAAAAGAAATTACGCTTGAACATGAAAGTAATTATAACTTTTGAACTTGCATAATGAATTTCTTCAATTGATAAGTGAGAAACTTCATACCTATGTAAAAATAGACAATATGTAATCTTATATATAGTACTTTAAAGTTATATAATTTTATATAGAATATCAAAACATGAATTCTTGGAAGTGAGTACCATAATTATTTTCTACACAATGAAAATACTTACTATATGTGTATATGTTCAATATAACCGGAGACAATAACTTTGCAAAACATAAATAACAGAGTTTAAAACATGTACTCAAAAACAACAATTAATATCATAAGCATAAATTAATGACTGTAAAAAAACATATCAGGAACTGTAACAATAGAATGAAACAGAAAGGAAAAAATCAAGTCCACTGAATGCACAGTGTTCCCTTAAGAAAATTATCCTCCTCTAAAAACCAAGGTTTAAAGAAATAGACCCTCTCAGGATGGAACGATTTTATTCACCAACTTATTGATACAAAAACAATGGTTTAAGTGAGCCACTCAACATGAGCAAAGTACATGAATATTTAATTATGCAGAAGAAGACGAAGAAGAAGTTCAAAATTTTTGTTGTTTTATAATGAGAGGAAATCCCTCTATTTATAGACAACAAAGAGTAGTGTGAACAAATGTCTATTGTGCCTTAAAGGAAATGTCACAACTCTTTGGAAAAGTCACAACCCTTCGGAAAGGTCACAACCTTTCATAAACGTCACAACCTTTCATAAAAGTCACAACTCTTCATAAAAGTCACAACTTTTCATAAAAGTCACAACTTTTCATAGAAGTCATAACTTTTCATAAAATTCACAACTTTTCATGAAAGTGAAAGGCTAGTTTTGGAAATAAACAAGTTAAAAGGAAATCCTGGTTTGTAGTGACGCCACGTAGGCGGGCCTAGGGTTCTTTTATATATATATATATATATAT
>NW_006239148.1:223277-224173 GCF_000226075.1 Solanum tuberosum | reverse complement strand
AAAAAATTGTGGCATATAAATATTTTATAGTCAAAATAATATTACCACACTTAAAAGTGTAGCCATAGGACTGTCAATTGTGTAGCATATGCAATGTAAATTGTGGTATGCACTTGGGCAAGGACTACACTTCAAAGTGTTGTCATACCTAAGATAGAAAAGGCTACACTTTAAAATCGTGGGCAATAAGGAAGCATAGGCCACAATTGAAAGTGTAGTTGTCTGAGATAGAAATGTTGCTATATGAGATACTGCAAAGCGTGGCCTTTTAGGCTATGCTTTTAAGCGTAGCTGATAAGGCAATACTTGAAAAGTTTCGCCTAAACTCTAAGGTTACGCTTCTTCTGGCCACCGATGGAAAAGCGTGGCTTAAAGTCAAAAAGTGTGGCCTTTTATCAAAGGCCACACTTTTTCATAGTTTAGGACAAACTTTTTGTCACGCCCCAAGCCTACACTCTGGGTGGGACTAGCACTCGAAGACCATTGCTGGCCCCAAGCGAACCCTTGGCCTGGCTTACTTAACTCAGCGGAATACAATGTGCATATTAATAAAGATCAATAGCACTTAACTGAACTGAATACTAAAATAACTGAGAATGCTTAAAGGTTAAACATTCAACTTGGCCAAAAGTGGCAGCCCAAGTCTTAAACAATAAGAATGATAATGTAAAAGACTACTGAACTACTAACTGTCTATCAAGCCTCTAAAACAACTGAGATGGATGTTGGAACAAACCCCACACCATCCTAATCAACTAAACTAGAAAGCGAATAAAAGAGTCCTCCGGAATGCAAGGAGGCTCACCAACCGACTCTGAATGCAAGGATGTCTGCATCATAATACGATGTAGGCCAACATGCATCAGTACATTGAATGTACGAGTATGCGAGTTGGA
>NW_006239148.1:198889-222680 GCF_000226075.1 Solanum tuberosum | reverse complement strand
ATTTACTCTTGGGAATACTTAGTTCCCATATATCATTTTAAAGAAAATGATCTTTGCTCTTACTCTTTACTCAACTTCAAAACTTAAGTCTTAAAACAAAGTTAAAACGTTTGTAAAAGACTTATGAAAACTTGAAATGAACTTCTCTTACTTGACTGTTGACTTCTCTTGACTTCTCTTGACTTGACTCATAACTGATCCTTGAATTGAATTATGGATTCAAGGATTAAGATTTGTGATTGGAAAGATCTCATGTTGTTTAGAAATGATTTTAGATAGTTAAATATGAGAAAATACCGAAAATCAAAATATGAAGGTGGGTCTGTGACGCGGAGGCATAATTAAATTTTGGTTTAGAAAACGTCTTTTGAGGCAGAACGCTCCGTGACAACTCCGTGACGCGAAACAGAAATTTCCAAATCTGGGAATCTGCTCCGCGACGCGCCTTTACTACGAAATTTCTTCTTCGTTTTCCAACCCCAATTCACCGAAACTCGGTTCTTTTTCTCAATTTTCTTTTAGATACAGATACCCAGCAAATGTACCTAAGAACCTAACTCAAAATGACTCTATGATGCGACGTAACGAACTTAGAAACCTCACAACACAGTCAAATTCAAGAACAATATATGAATTCAATAATAGAAATCAAGATCATCAATTTTCAAACTCATTTAGGTCGAATCCAAACTGAAATTAATATGCTTGTCACGTGGGAGAACGATCCCAACGTTATGAGAGCCTCGCATACCTGATAGGAGTAAATCCTTGGCAAAACACCAACTTTCTTGATCAATCTTGACGAATTTACCCTCTTTCTCCTTCTTCCTTTCTCCTTAGCCCTAGCGTGAAATTCCAAATTCTAAAACTGGCTAAAATCTGATTTGACCCATATTAAACTCCTAAAAACAGATTAAAATAATAGGGCAATGAAAAGACTAAAATACCCCTAAAAATTACCGGATTGGAGATTTCCTTAATCCAACAACCCAACTTCCAAAGGGAATAACTCACTCATACGAACTCGGAATCACGCAAAATTGGCGGCGTTGGAAAGAAAATTCCAAGAGATTTCTAACCATATCTGAAACTACATGTAACTCATCCTGATATAGGAGTTATGACCGTTTGAAGTTGACCAAAAACTCATTTTTTCTAACTTAAACAATTTTCCAGATTTTAAACTTTCTTCTAGTTCTTGCTAGTTGCGAGATGTTGAAATATCTTCCCCTTGGGAACATTCATCCTCGAATGAGATTACTCTTACTAGGATTAGGGTGCAACATCAAACTCAAACACCCAACAAGCAAATGCAAACAAACAACATGCTCATTCATAATTTAGAGAGCACTAAGAAGAAAATTAGTACCTTGATCTGCACTTTCTTCGGATTCAAAGAGGTGTAGATATCTCTTCTTTATGTCCTCTTCAGTTTCCCAAGTAGCTTCTTCAACAAATTGGTTCCTCCAAAGGACCTTGACTAATGCTACCTCTTTAGTTCTCAACTTGCGAATTTGGCGATCTAGAATTTGGACAGGAATCTCCTCATAAGATAAGCCATCCTTGATCTCAATATTTTCAATTGGTATGATCAATGAAGGATCGTCCATGCACTTCTTCAACACGGAGATGTGAAACACCGGATGAACCGTTGCTAGCTCTTGTGGTAACTCTAACTCATAAGCTACATTGCCAATCGTCTTGGCTATGCGATAAGGTTCAATATATCGGGGACTAAGCTTCCCCTTCTTACCAAACCTCATAACACCCTTCATGGGTGAAACTTTCAAATATACCCAATCATCTACTTCTAACTGTAACGCCCTTCTCCTAACATCGGTGTAGGATTTTTGACGACTCTGTGCCGTTTTCAACCTTTCTTGAATCACTCTCACCTTCTCCATAGCTTGGTGAACTAAATCTGGTCTTATCAACCCTGCTCCACCAAATTCAAACTATCCAATAGGAGATCTGCAGCTTCTCCCATAAAGAGCTTTATAAGGAGCCATTTGCATGCTAGAGTGATAACTGTTGTTGTAAGCAAACTCAATGAGAGGTAGGTGATCATCCCGATTTCTTTTGAAATCAATCACACAAGCCCTCAACATATCTTCTAATGTCTGAATAGTGCACTCTGCTTGCCCATCAGTCTGAGGATGAAAGGCAGTACATAAGTTCACTTTTGAACCAAAAACTTTCTAAAAAGATTTCCAGAACTGTGCAGTAAATTGTGCACCTCTATCTGAATTAATGGAGATTGGGACCCCATGAAGTCTTACCACCTCGTGAATATATAACCTGGCATAATCTTCTGCTGAATGGGTAGTCTTTACCGGTAGAAAATGAGCTGATTTTGTCATTCTGTCGACAATCACCCAAATAGAATCATGTTGTCTGCGTGACCTTTGTAAACCTGTGATGAAATCCATATTGATCATCTCCCACTTCCATTCCGAAAGTTCTATATTCTGAGCCAAACCACCGGGCCTTTGGTGCTCTACCTTCACTTGTTGGCAATTTGGACACTTAGCAACAAATTCAGCAATGTCCTTTTTCATGCAATTCCACCAATAAACCTCTCTCAAGTCACGATACATTTTGGTGGACCCTGGATGAATGGAATATCTGGAGCTATGAGCTTCCTCCATGATTTTCTCTTGGAGTCAATCCATCATTGGTACACACAACCTACCTTGATATCTCAGTACACCATCTCCCCCTTGTTCAAAAGCTAATACTTTTTGCTTTTGAACATTTGCCTTCAATTCAAGAAAAATAGGGTCTTGGTCTTGCTTGCCTTTTACTTCTAACACTAATGATGACTCAGCCCTATTCAACATCACTACTCCTCCTTCTGTGGAATCCATTAGTCGGACTCCTAAGCGTGCAAGTCTATGCACATCTTTTGCTAACTCTCTCTGTCCTTCTTCAACATGGGCGGTGCTACCCATAGACAACCTGCTTAAGGAATCAGCAACAACATTAGCCTTACCTGGGTGGTAAAGAATACTCATGTCGTAGTCCTTGAGTAACTCTAACCACCTTCTTTGTCTGAGATTAAGCTCTTTCTGAGTGAACACATATTGAAGGCTCTTGTGATCGGTGAACCCATCCACATGAACACCCTAGAAATAATGGCACCATATTTTCAAAGCGAAAGCTACAGCAGCCAACTCTAGATCATGGGTTGGATAATTCTTCTCATGAACTTCCAACTGTTTGGAGGCATAAGCAATAACTTTGCCATTCTACATTAAGACACAACCCAAACCAACTCTATATGCATCACAATACACCACAAAACCCTAAGTACCTTCTGGTAAGGTCAAAACTGGGGTAGTAGTCAACCTCTTTTTCAATTCCTGAAGCTTTTCTCACAAGCTTAAGACCATTGAAATTTCACTGTCTTCTGAGTCAACTTGGTCAAAGGAGACGAAATAGACAAGAACCCCTCTACAAACCTTCTATAATAGCCAGCTAAACCCAAGAAACTTCTAATATCAGTTGGAGATGTAGGTCTAGGACAATTCTGCACTGCCTCAATTTTCTGAGTATCAACTTTAATTCCCTCTCCAGACATAATATGGCCTAAGAATGCCACAAACTCAAGCCAAAATTCACACTTAGAGAATTTAGCATATAACTCCTTATCTTTTAAAGTCTGAAGAACTATTCTGAGATGACTAGCATGCTCTTCTTCCTTCCTTGAATAGATTAGTATGTCATCAATGAAGACGATAAAAAACATATCTAAATAAGGTTTGAAGACTCTATTGATAAGATCCATGAACGTTGCTGGTGCATTAGGTCAAACCAAAGGACATGACCAAAAAACTTATAATGACCATATCGGGTTCTGAAAGCTGTCTTTGGAATATCACATTCCCTTACTCGTAACTGATGATAGCCTGATTTGAGGTCAATTTTCAAAAAACAAAGAAGGACACCGAAGCTGATCGAAAAGATCATTAATTCTAGGAAGAGGATACTTATTCTTGATAGTAACCTTGTTCAAATGACGGTAATCTATACACATCCTAAGAGAACCATCCTTATTTCTCACAAATAAGACCGGAGCGCCCTAAGGTGAGACACTTGGTCGAATAAAACCCTTATCTAAAAGGTCATTTAACTGCTCTTTCAACTCTTTCAACTCTGCTGGTGCCATTTTGTATGGCGGAATAGATATAGAACGAGTATCTGGAAGAAGATCTTTACCGAAGTCTATCTCTTTCTCATGATGGACTCCGAGAAGATCATCTGGAAAGACTTCTGGAAACTCTTTTACTGCTGGAACTGACTGAATATGAGGTACCTCAACACTTGAGTCATTAACTCGGACTAAGTAATAGACACAACCCTTAGAAACTAACTTCCTTGCCTTAAGGTATGAAATGAAATGACCCTTAGGCACTGCTGAACTGCTTTTCCACTCTAAGACTGGCTCATTTGGAAACTGAAACTTGACTACTCGAGTTCTACAATCAACTGAGGCATAACAAGCATGAAGCCAGTCCATACCAAGAATGACATCAAAATCTATCATGTCTAACTCAATTAAGTCAGCCATGGTAATCTGTGATTGACGGAAATGGGACAATCACGATAGACTCTCTCTGGTAGAATAGACTCACTAACAGGCGTAGATACACTGAATGGTTCACTAAGTTGCTCAGGAAGAACATCAAAGTTCATAGCAACATAAGGAGTTACAAAAGATAAACTCGCTCCTGGATCTAGCAAGGCACAAACAGTAAAGTCAAAGACTCGAATCATACCAGTAACAACATCTGGAGAGTTCTCTTGCTCTTGGCAACTAGTGATTGCATAGAGGCGGTTTGCTCCTCCACTAGTACCGAAAGCAGCTCCTCTAGGTGCAACCCTATCTGGTGGAGTAACTGATGAAGATTGGGGTCTATTGCCCGGATTTCCACTACCTTGCTTAATCTTAGGACACTCTTTCATAAAGTGTCCTCTTGCCCACACTTGAAACAACCTGTCTAACCATCACGACACTTACCACACCTAACACATACAGGAGTCCAACTGCCTCTTTGTGCCACACTACCTTGAGACTGTGCTGGTCCAACTCTGAAGTTCTGTGAATTCTGGCCATTATACTCACCTTTGTTTCTGGGTGTAGGTGCACTAGCAGATGATGGTGCAGGTCCCTTTTGCTTTTGAAAGGATGAACGATTCACACTACCCTTCTGCTGCCCAGACTCATTCCCTGTCTTCACTTTCTTATTTCTGAACTCTTTCCTGTCTCTCAGCTTCTCTTCCTCAACCTGTTGCACATAAACCATCAACCTTGATATATCCATGTCACCTATCAACATCGCTGCCCTGCCCTCTTTGCTTGATAGACGGCCCAACCCAGCAACAAACAAGCTCATTCTACTCCTTATGTCCTTAACCATCTCCGGAGCATAACGGGATAGTTGGGTGAACTTCAACCCATATTCATGAACACTTAGAGAATCCTGCATAAGTGTGAGGAACTCACGTACCTTGGCATTTTTCAGTTCTTGGGGAAAGAAACTCCCCAAGAAAGCCTCTTCAAAACATGCCCAACTCGCATGTGGTGCATCCTCAGCTCTACCCCCTTTCCACTGATCAAACCAAGTCCTAGCAATATTTTTCATTTGATATGCAGCTAGCTCAACTCTCACAGTATCAGTAGCATGAATCACATTGAACACCTTTTTCAATTCCTCAATGAAGTTCTCTGGATCCTCTACAGTGCTCGAACCAATGAAAATTGGGGGATTCATCATCAAGAACTCACGAATCCTTGAAGTTTCAGCCTCTTCTTGTCGAGCTCCTCTCTGCTGCCCAGCTTGGTAGGTCACAACTTGACTGAGCATCCTTATAGCCTCTCTAAACTTAGCATTGGTGACTTCTCCTTGAGGTTGCACTTCAGGTGCATTGGGTAACTCTTGTTCCTCAACATTCCTCCTAGCAGGACAACCTCTGACTGCTCTTCGTGGAGGCATGATTATCTGAAACACGCGCAGCCACGAATTAGAGGGAATCTTTTTAGAGATGAACTCTAAGGCACGAAATGAGGGTGAAAGAAGTGAAAGAATTCTTAAATGTTGCGGCCTCCTAATTATAGATGTGACGCGCTTCACACCGATAACTAGGACTCTACAGACACGGCTTCATAGACTCCCTACGACTCTTTAACTCTGTGCTCTGATACCAAGTTTGTCATTCCCCGAGCCTACACCCTAGGCGAGACTGGTGTTCAAAGACCATTGTTGTCCCCAAGCGAACCCTTGGCCTGTCTTACTTAACTCAGCAGAAGACAATGTGCATATTAATAAAGATCAATAGCGCTTAATTGAATACTAAAATAACTGAGAATGCTTAAAGGTTAAACATTCAACTTGGCCAAAAGTGGCAACCCAAGTCTTAACAATAAGAATGATAATGTAAAGACTACTAAACTACTAACTATCTATGAAGCCTCTAAAACAACTGAGATGGATATTGGACAAACCCCACAACATCCTAATGAACTAAACTAGAAAGCGAATAAAAGAGTCCTCCGGAATGCAAGGAGGCTCACCAACTGACTCTGAATGCTCAAGCTGGATCAACGACGCGCTGGATGTTGATCCTGGTTACCTATGTCTGCATCATAATACGATGTAGGCCAACATGCATCAGTACATTGAATGTACGAGTATGCGAGTTGGAATGCTAAACAACCACTTAAGCTTGAAAAGAGTAAGAAGGAACACTTACCTTAGCTCTGTAAAACTGATTAATAACTGAACTCAATATAAAGCAATAAGACACATGCAATATATATATATGTGGGAGATTCTCTAACCGACAACCATCACTATGAGCCTAAGTGATGGTACAACATTTTAACTCACGTTGCCAAGGACCGTCCTATACCTTGCCATCGGTATAGAACTTGAACTACTAAGTGGATCCACTAGTCTATGCTGAAAAGCACTAAGGAATCATCTAAAAAGTATGACCCTTTTTCCTCCCATGATGGCTAAATGGTTTATGGGGGCTTGAGTTAATATGAACTGGGTTCCCATATCAGTGCTCAATACTACTCCCAATATATACTTCACTCATATGTTTTTAAAACAACTTCTTCTTTGGTTTGAGATAAATACTCAAACTTAGCTTAAAAGCTCTCACGGAATCAATGTTCCCTTTTTCTATTCAAAACTCTTTTAGAAATCTCAGTTTTCTCTCGTCTTAAATATGAAAACATTTACTCTTGGGAATACTTAGTTCCCATATATCATTTTAAAGAAAATGAACTTTGCTCTTACTCTTTACTCAACTTCAAAACTTAAGTCTTAAAACAAAGTTAAAACGTTTGTAAAAGACTTATGAAAACTTGAAATGAACTTCTCTTACTTGACTCTTGACTTCTCTTGACTTGACTCATAAGTGATCCTTGAATTGAATTATGGATTCAAGGATTAAGATTTGTGATTGGAAAGATCTCATGTTGTTTAGGAATGATTTTAGATAGCTAAACATGAGAAAAGACCAAAAATCAAAATACGAAGGTGGGTCCGCGACGCGGAGGCATAATCAAATTTTTGTTTCGAAAACTATCTTTTGAGGCAGAACGCTCTGTGACAACTCCGTGACGCGAAACAGAAATTTCCAAATTTGGGAACCTGCTCCGCGACGCTCCCCTAGTACGAAATTTCTTCTTCGTTTTCCAACCCTAATTCACCAAAATTCGATTCTTTTTCTCAAATTTTTTTTAGATACAGATACCCAACAATTGTACCTAAGAACCTAACTCGAAACGACTCTATGATGCAACGTAACGAACTCACAAACTTCCCAACTCAGTCAAATTTAAGAACGATATATGAATTCAAGAATAGATATCAAGATCATCAATATTCAAACTCATTTAGGTCGAATCCAAACTGAAGTTAATATGCTTGGCACGTGGGAGAACGATCCCAACATTATGAGAGTCTCACATACCTGATAGAAGTAAATCCTTGGCGAAACACCAACTTTCTTGATCGATCTTGATGAATTTGCCCTCTTTCTCCTTCTTCTTTTCCTTTATCCTTAGCCCTAGGGTGAAATCCCAAATTCTAAAACTGGCTAAAATCTGATTTGACCCATATTAAACTCCTAAAAACGGATTAAAACATTAGGGCAATGAAAAGACCAAAATACCCCTTAAAATTCCGGATTGGAGATTTCCTTAATCCAACAGCCCAACTTCCAAAGGGCATAACTCACTTATACGAACTCGGAATCGTGCAAACTTGGCGGTGTTGGAAAGATCATTCCAACCATATCTGGAACTACACCTAACTCATCTTGATCTAGGAGTTATGACCATTTGAATTTGACCAAAAACTCACTTTTCCTAACTTAAACAATTTTCCAGATTTTAAACTTCCTTCTAGTTCTTTCTAGTTGCGAGATGTTACACTTTTCTAGGGTGGTTGTAGAAATAAAATATTGTAGTGTCTTTCATTTAAACTTTTCACTTGACATATATTTATGACCATAATATTAAAGGAGTAGTGGGCCTAGGCCAAATCTTCACTGCCTCAATCTTCTGAGAGTCAACCAGAATACCCTCATTGGGAACAATATGCCCAAGAAATGCAACTCGGTTTAACCAAAAGTCGCACTTAGAGAATTCAATGAACAATTGACTATCCTTGAGGATTTGAAGATTAATTCTAAGGTGACCAATATGTTCTTCCTTACTACGCGTGTAAATCAAGATATCATCTATGAAAATGATAATAAACATGTCACAATATTGTTTGAACACTATATTCATGAGTTCCATAAAAGCTGCAGGAGCATTAGTTAGTCCAATTGACATTACGATAAATTCATAATGATCATATCGAGTTCAAAAAGTTGTCTTTGGAATGTCACACTCTCTAACCTTCAATATATGGTATTCAGATCTAAGATCTATCTTAGAGAAACATGTGGCACCCTAAAGCTGGTCGAACATGTCATCAATTATAGGAAGAAAATACTTATTCCTAATTTTGACCTTATTAGACTAGCGATAACTCACACATTATGAGAGAACCATCTTTCTTATGCATGAAAAGAACTAGAGCACCCAAGGTGTGACACTAGGTCTGATAAAACCCTTATCATAGAGATCTCTTAATTGCTCTTTCAATTCTTATAACTCTACTAGAGGCATTTTATATGGAAGAATAGAGATGTGTTGAGTGTTTTTTGAAGAACATCCATTCAGAAGTTTGTTTCCCTATCAAGACGAACTCCGGGGAGATCTTTAAGAAAGATCTTGTAGAAACTCATTATCAACAGAAACTTACTCAATGGATGGACATGAACATCAGAATCTTTGACTCAGACTAGATGATATATGCTACCTTTGAAAACCTTTTTTCTGGTGTTAAGGTACGAAGTAAACTTATCTTAGACACTACTGCACCCCATTTCCCATTCCAAGACTAGTTCAGTTGGAAATTGAAACTTTACAATTCTAGTTTGATAGTCAACTATATCATTACATGAATATAACTATTCCATACCCATAATGACATCAAAATCAATCATCCCCAACTCAACTAAATTGATCTTGGTACCTCTATGCCATACAGAGACTGCAATTTCTATAGACTCGTCTAGCTTTGACAAACTCACCGACAAGAGTAGAAATAGTAAAGGGTTCATTAAGTAGTTCGAGACTCATTCTGAAAATCTCAGCAACATCAATTAATGATTAATATGCATAATATTCCACTTACGAGATGAATAGTAGAAACCTAAAATCTTGAATTATAACTCAAAGTCAATAGCCAAGATCAAAGTTAAGATTTCTCTCAAAATTCAAGAATAAATCAAATGACATATTTTCTCTAAGTATCAAACCAGAAAACAAGAAAAAAAATGTAATAGAAAACCTAGGAAAAGTATGTACAGTCATTAAAAACCTATCCTAAACAAACTATGAAAACACTCTTCGGCAACTTCCAAGGACACCATCTATGGATCGTAGATGGTTTCATGGGTGGTGCACTCCTCTCGTAGAAATAAGTAAAATCCTCAAGGGTGGGACTTTTTTCACATACAAGATCTATGATCTGTGGAAGCTTCTATGGATCGTGATCCTCACTCGTAGATCAAGTTTCTTTTGCGCACCTATTGTATCTTACCTATGTTCACCAGGGGCGGACCTACAGTGGTTCAAGTGGGTTCATATGAACCCACTTGGTTGAAAAATAACATTGTATGTATATGTATATTTAATCAGTTTTTAAAATTTTATATATATATATTAAATTTTGAACACACTAACACAAGTCTGAAGCTTAGCCGAGTGGTTGAGGGGGTTCAATTTTCCCAGCTAACCCGGGATCGAATCCCCATTGCCACATTTTAGTTTTAATTCATTTTTTTGATATATAAAATGTTCACACACAGTTTTGTCCTCTATGTAGGTGTAATTTTTGTCCTTTTAGTTACTTAGAAACTATAAAAAGTAGAACAACTTTTTACTTTTACAATTAAAAGTCCAATAGTCAACAACTTTTGTCCTTTTTGTTTTTAATTTTTTTATTTTTAAAAAAACTCAACCAAAAAGGCACTAATCCCTACTATTCTCAATTCTAAAAACCCTTTTGTCTTCTTCTTTGTTGAATGTTTTTCGCTCTTGATTCTAGTCTTTATATATACATATATGATTATTGTGGTTATTTTTTATTTCTTCAACTAAAAAATCCCTTATCATTCTAAAAATCAAACAAAAAATTACAAATAATATTAGGTATATTTCTATGTATTCGATTATGAAATTAAGGTTATAATTATTTTGTTTAATATTTTGTTTTTATTTGTTAAATGTTGAATGAAGAGAAATCATTCATAATATTCTTTTATTTTCTTAGTTTATATTGAAGCCTAGTTTTTCGTCCATCTTGTTATTTACCGTCTCATTCATAAGTCAATGTAATATTTTTTTCAAATGTATTAACATTGTTTAGTATAGTCAGATATGTATGTTGTTAGCCTCATAAAAATTACAAATAATATTAGGTATATTTTTATATCTTGAACCCACTTCGTGAAAATCCTGGGTCCGCCACTGATGTTCACCTTTTACGATTCGTGAACATGTTTGCAGCTCATGAGTTCCACTTGTAAATCTCAGGACTTTTTTGCATACTTTATGATTCTCATCTATAATCTCTATCTATTACTCGTGAAAGTGTTTATAAATCTTAACTTCCACTCATGAGAATCATATTTTTTTAATAGTATCTGATTCTCATCTATGAGGTCATCTACAACTCGTGGTTCAAACCACAACTCACGGAATGTCTTCGTGAATTCCAAAACTTACTAACATCATCTTATTTTTCGTACAAAGCTTTCGAATCCTATTTCCATGCAAAATATTTACAAACCACATCAGATCTACTAAAAACACAAAAGAACTTACACCAATTCTAAGCTTTAAACATCAAAAGTGTCGTAATATCCCGATACATCACTTCTATATCAAAATCTCCCATATAAGTACCTAAGTTCATTCCAATTGATTTCCAATCATGCTAAAGGCCAAATGACTTAATTTTTAAGCTCAAAAAGACATGTAAAACTACATAAATATGAAACAAATTTGGGAGGTGTTACAGAAAGTCTTTTATTTTTTTATTATTTAACCACGTCCGTATATTATTTTGATTTTTATATTTGGGTGGCTGGTTGGCTTCCCTATCGGTGGATTAGGATGTGCGTGATCAAGACCTTTGGGATTTTGGGTCATACAAAAGTTATTTTTCCTTGTAACCAAAATGTTTCCTTGGAAACGATGTTTAAGAATCTAAAACTAAAGATAGTTTTTTTCAAGAAAACATCGCCCTTCATACTAAACTCGTGAACGGAATAAGCGACAAAAGTATACATTGTCTTGACTTAAGAAAGAAAAAAAGTAATTAATAGGTCAAATAAAAATTATAAGTAGGAAAAATAAATATATCTTGGTCCTTGAGTTATAATATATTCTAGTTTTTACCCCTATAAAGTTATGACTAGACATTATTAGTCTTCAATTAAATATATGTGCAATTTTAATCTCTCAAACTAATAAAAGTTAAAATGTTGACGGAATTAAGAATAAATAAATAAAAAAGAGAAAAAATAAAATATGATCCAAGGATAAATGCTCAAAGAGCCATTTGTCTCAAAGTTCTTTCGATTTTCAACATAAAAATGACAAATCATTTACCGATGTCCGTCGTTTTCCTTATACTTCGAAGTCTTGAGTTAATGTTTTCAATTCTTTTTGTAACTGTTATATTTTCAATTATTTTGGTTGAACTAATTCCTCTTGTGAGTTCTTAAATCTCTACATAATTAATAGAAATTTTAAAATTAAATATCGATAAAAAAAAGATAAGAATACATCAAATCTATTAACTATTGATTATCATTAATCATGACATTTTTAATTGATAATCAGTAGAAAGCTCCTCCTGATAAAAGCCCTTAACTAAACTGAAGCATTGATGTTGGTCCTAAGTTTGATAGAGCAAGAAGACAAAGTGTTAAAAAATACAGATCTTGAAGAAAAGACGTCAAACAGAGATGAAAGGAGATGGAGAGTGAGAGATGGGGAACAATTTTTTCAAACCAATTTGATTAGGATATGCATTAGATTAGATGAGTTGATATCTCCGTCATTCTTATCAATGGAGGCTATCCTTGGAAAAAATAACCTTCATTTTTTAATTTTTTGTGATTTTTTAAAAATAAACGACTCCGTTAAATATTCAACTTTGATTAGTATGAGGACCAAAACCTAATGAATAATGATTATATTAATTAAAGATAAATTATGAAAAAAAACAATTATAAGAGAACTAAAAGTGGACTAAACCTATAATAGGACTAAACCACTATCTAAACATACTTACTAACCATTGTAATTACTATATAATACCCCCAAAAGGGTTAAATGTGTCTCCAATAAATTTAAGCTTCTATATAGAAAATTAGTATTTTGTATCTCCTCTTCTCAAATTGCTGAAGGAATAGAAATTCGATGAAACTGGTTATTATGGTATTATAGATGAAGTTCGGGTGGTGCTAGTTGATCACTAAACAGAGAATGTTACTAAAATGGTGGATTTGCTGAAGTCTTATGACTACAAAGGTGACATCTCTACAAAATATAGATTCAACTTAAAACCTTTGATTCTTTGATATAAATAAATTCGGTTTGATTACCTTTTCAAAAGAGATCTAATTGATATGATGCTCGTTGTGATTGTAACATCGATTATTTTTTATATTTTTTTTTTGTCTAGTAAATTTTGAATTCATCTTTTCTTTGTTTCATAACACTATTTCTATAATTGTTTATGTTGTTTTATTAATTAATAAATGTTTTTATGTGTTTATAGAAGAACCAAATTTGGTTGTTTAGTCTTTGTTCTTGTTATAGGCATGTCATACACTCGATAAGCTTCCTCCATAAAAATATATATGATTTTTCAAGAGGGGAGGGGGTGGAGTTGATAATCTTATGTTAATATTTGTCTCGCTCCAATTTCATTAGATGTTCTAGAAGTGCCACAACTTTCTGTTAAGTTTAATTATTTAATCAACTTGTATATATGTTTTTTACAATTGATTTTTTTTGTAGAATAAGGGGAAATCTATTCTTTTATAATTGGTCGTGTGGCATAAAATCGGAGGAGAAGATTAATTAAATTCATCAAAAATAATTTTTTGAAGATGTAGATATTTGAATTATATAAATCTATCGATCACTTTAAAATATATTATTTGTGTGGAGGAGGCGAAACAAAATTAGGGTAACAAAGAGGGAAGAGAGAGCAAGATAGGAAGGGATATGATTATCATTATTATTTACCTTGAGACAACTTCTTATTTTATTTATTATATGTAGACAAAAAAGTGGGGTTGTTTGATTTTTGTTAAAAAAATATTTTCCTTCGTATTTTTTTCTTTTATTTTTAATCTGATAAGGGACAAAACTACCTGAGAGCTATTCAAAATGAAGCAAAAATATCCATCGTTTGTTGTTTGGCTCAAAACTACCCCTCACATTATTTTTTAACTCACAAATACCCCTCACTTGAACGAAGTTCCACCAAGTACACTAGATGATTTTTTTTTACCTGAAATTGCATTCTTACATGTATGGAGAAATGTGGAACCAAAGGTGGGTGTATTGTTGGTCTTAGGACTGGTAGAACAAGGAATATGGTTGTATTTTTACTCGTTAATTTGAGTAAGGGTTGGGGTGGATTTTAAACGTGGCGGGATAATGGGCATTAAATTGCATGATTTTCCATGGTGAATGTTGATGTGAACTGGTCATGTGACAATTTTTTTTCACGTGGCGCGCTTGGTGGCATTAGTTAAATTTATGGGTATTTGTGAGCCAAAAAAACAAACGGAGGGATAGTTTTGAGCCAAAACACAAATGAAGAATATTTTTGTTCCATTTCAGATAGTTAAGAGGTACTTTTGACCTTTTTTCATTTTTAATTAAAAGTTTCCCTTATAATTTAAAGGAGTGTTTTTTGTCCCTTTGTAACTCAACAGAAAAAACATGCATCTTCTAAGATAGTTTTTCAATATACACCTATTACTTTATCCTTTTGATAGCGCGCCAAGCTTAAATTTTAAAATATTTTTATTCTCCCCCTTAATTTCAAAGGCATAAATTTTGAGTCTACTTTAATGAATACTGGTAAAATATTATGTTTATTTTGGGTCAATTTTAATGATCAATCAATTTATTTCCCTATTTCAATTTGTTTAGAAAAAATGGCAATTTTCATAATATTTAAAAAAAAAACATGTAAATGTTACAAAATAAGTTTCAAACTTGAAAGATAATGACGATAGCACTTTTTTTTATCATAGTATTATTTTTCTTCTCCTACTCAACATAGATAGATGAATTATTTATCCAAAATAATATTGTAAATAATTTTTTTAGATAAACCTGTTTAAGATTGACATCTAGTGCAATATAAATTGATTAATATGTGCAACTGCATAACTTAAAGAGTGCAATATAACCTGAATGTCACGCCCCGAGCCTACACCCTGGACGTGGCCGGCACTCGAAGACCATTGCTGGCCCCAAGCGAACCCTTGGCCTGACTTTCTTAACTCAGCGGAAACCTAACTCAAAAGAATAACTCCATGCCATGCAAAGACATAAAACAACTTAACTGATAAAGTCTGGCCAAAAAAGGCAACTCAAGGCCCAAAATAGAATATTTACATATATACATAGATGAGAGACTCAAAACTAACTAACTGACTGTCTATGAAGCCTCTACAATACTGAGATGGATGTTGGGACAGACCCCGCAACATCCTAATTGAAACAAAACTAAAAGAACAAAACAACCGAGTCCTCCAGAAAGCAAGGAGGCTCACCACTGAATCTAGTGTGCTCAACTAGATCAACGGCATGCTGAATGCTGACCCTAGGTACATGTGTCTGCATCATAATAAGATGCAGGCCAACTGGCATCAGTACATGAAATGTACGAGTATGCGAGCTGGAAAGCTGAACCACAATTTAAGCTTGAAAGGAGTACAAGAGTACCCTTACCTTGGCTTTGTTCAACTCATGAATATCTGAACTCAATATAAAGCAATAAGACACATGCAATATATAAAGCTTGTAAAACTATTAAAACATGACGTAAAAATCATATTTATAATATCATAAAAATACCATGCTTCCTCTCAAAGTCTACTTGTGCAATGCATGAATGAAGTCACATACCCCCATCCATACTAAGCAGAACCCCTCGAGGAACCATGCAATTTTTACTGTGGGAGTTTCTCTAACCGACAACCACCACTATGAAACTAAGTGGTGATACAACGTTTTATCTCACGTTGCCCAAGGACCATCCTATACCTTGCCGTGATATAGGAAGCTAACTTTACTAAGTGGATCCACTAGCTTAACTTACGGGATCATCTAAAAAGTATTACCCGTTAAACCCCATGTTGGCCGCATGGTTCTTATGGAGAGTTGAGTTAATATGAACTCGTGTCCCCAACTCGGTGCTCAAGACTACTCCCAAAAATATACTTTAGTTCATTAGTTTTTTAAACCCAACTTTCTTCAGTTTGAGATAATTACTCAAAATCTAGCCCAAAGGCTCACTTGGAATCGATGTCCCTTTTTCTTGAAAACTAGCCCAAAGGCTCACCTGGAATCATAGTTCCTCTCTTACTCAAATGTAAAAACATTTAGAAACTTCTTTGGGAATACATAGTTCCCTAATAACTTTTGAGAAATGAACTCAACTCTATACTCTTGACTTAACTTGAAACTCAAAACTCTTTACTTGACTTAAAACTTGAGCCTTAAAATGAAGTTAAAACATTCAATAAAGACTCTTTGAAAAACTTTAGAGACTTGCTTTGACTTGCTCCTTCATTTTCTAGACTTGACTTCTAACTTCACTTGACTTGGAAACTAACTCTCCTTGAATTGGATTTATGGATTCAAGGTGCTTGATCACATGTTTATGGATAAGTTCTTGACGTTTAGATGTACCTTGGAGTGTTGGAAACAACTATGGAACATAGGTACAATACCAAGGAACATGCATGAAAGAGTGGGGAAAGAAAGGGAAAACTTGGCATCCTTGGCGCTCTGCAAGGCGCGGAGCGCCAGCCCTCAAAATTCAGAAGGCCAGCTGAGGCGCTCTGCTAGGCGCGCCGCCCCAAGGGGGAAAGTTCAGAACCTCTTTTGGGGCGCGACGCCCCAGCCCTTTTCCCCCAAAATTCGACTTTTCTCCCTCTTTTCTCCAACTCTAAACCTTCTAAACTTCAATGGTTCCACCCCAAACACATAGAATCATAAACCCCTCAACATACAATAGATTTCAACTCAAACCACAAACGGAAACATGCCCAAACCAACAAGGGACTTCAACAACACAAACAACAACATCAACAACACAACCAACAACTTCAACAACAACACCAATTTTTTCTCAATAGTAAAACGAGTGTGGCGTGTGGGGGAAAGAGCCAATCCAAAACTATGAACTCACATACCTAGTAGGGATCACCCCCGATGGTATCCACGACGATCTTTGATGGAACCTTGCTTGATCTTCTCTTTCTCCTCTTCTTCTCCTCTTCACTCTCAAACCCTTACTCTCACTCTTTAAAAATGGAACAAAACTGATCAAAAATCAGTCTAACACAACAATATAACCAAAGGAATTGGTTAGGGAAAAGACCAAAATGCCCTTAAAATTTCCGGACGGATTTCCCTGCCAACTGCCCAACTTCCAAAGGGCATAACTCACTCATACGAACTCAGAATCGAGCAAACTCGGTGGCGTTGGAAAGATCATTCCAAGGGATTTCCAAAAATATATGGAACTACACCTAACTCATCCTGATATAGGAGTTACGACTGTTCAAAGTTGGCCAAAAACTCACCTTATTTCCCATACTTAACCAAATTTTCCAGATTTCCAAGTTCTTTCCAAAAAAAGAAAATTTCCAATTTTTAAGCTTCTTCCTAGTTATCAACTTGCAAGATGTCACACTGAAGATTATGATGAAATTTGTATATGAGAAATGAACAAATTCTCATGGTAATAAATATATATATATATATATATAAAATGTTTTCTGACTTTTAAGATGCATTGATGTAGTTACTACGGTTCGTTCATCTTTAGAAGCAATGGCAATGCTCTCCAAAGGAGAATTATTTTTTGATGTGATTATAATCAGTGTTCACTCACCGAATCTGAATTCTTTTAAACTCTTGGCTCAAGCTGTGACCTTGGATATAATTTCACTAAGTAAGTATTTATTTTATTCTTCCACTTATGACATCTACTATGAGAAAAGTCAGTTACGTTTATAAATGCACTATGAAAATTGGCTACAAAATTTGCTTTTAATATGTAATTATATTCTTTAGAGCTAAAAGAATTTGGTACAATTCACTGTAAAATATGAGTAGTAATGAATTTGTTTGTTGTTTATTGACATTTAGTTATTTGTTGTTAATGCCTATTTTATTCAGTAAATGATAAGTTATTATTTTGTAACATAACTTTTATAGTGAATATGCTTGAAATTAGTTATTCCCATAGTGTTTAATACAATTATATTCTAATTATCAACTTCTTGAAATAATTATGCAGTTGTATGTGATGAATACAATGAACTCTTAGCAAAGAAGGCTTTGAAAGAAGGAGCATGTGTTTTTCTACAAAGGCCACTAAATGAGAAAATTGTGAAATACTTGTGGCAATTTGCATTGAGGAGAAAAATAGAAAGAGAGAAAGCGAGAAAAGGATCAGAAGATGGAGATAAGATGATTGTTAATGATGTTGATACAAATAATATTGATGTAGATAATGAAGAATTATCTAAAGAAACAAATGATGTACCTAATCCCGAGGAGCATAGAAATAACATTCATGAAGTTGAAGACAATATCGTATCGAATGGAAAATACAAGCGGAGGAGGAAGAACAATAGAAAAGATATAAAAGAGGATAAGGTTATTAAGCAAAAGGACTGTGTAAAGTGGACTGCAGATCTTCATGCGAAATTCATGAAAAGTTTGAAACAATTAGGGGAAGGAAGTAAGTTTACCTTACAATTTCTTTTCAATTTATTTATACATATAGAGATATGAACAATGAGAATTCATACTTACGGCTAACATTATCTTGTTTGAAGTAAAGGTGTAATGATTGTTGTATTTACATTACCGTGTATTGATTTAGGAAAATTATAGTTACTAAACTAAATTATATTCTTATGAAACATGTAGGATGTTACCCAAAAGATATAGTGGAGGTAATGGATGTGCCTGGTCTTACCAGAATGCAGGTAGCGAGTCATTTACAGGTACGTACATCCTTAAAAAAATTAAGTGGTTAATCATGTACCTTTTGTGTGTGTTTGGTAAGTGAAAAGGTACTTGGCAAAGAAAAATATATATTTATATAGTTATTTTCTCATGTTTGGTTAGTAGAAAATATTTCTTTTTAATCAAATTCTTGTATAAGAAGTTATTTATTCTACAACTCTATTAATAATAATAATTTATTGGAAAAAAATAAAGTAATTAGTCTTATATTTATCCCGTCAGTAACTATTCAAATACTATTATTATTATTAAATACTGAATTTTTTTTATCAAAATACTCACCAATTAAATAAGATTAGTGATAGACCTTAATTACTTTTTTTAGTGATAATATTAATCATTCATTTATAATTTAATATTTTTTAGTGACTATTCAATGAAAGAATGGTATTATCAATCTTTAATTCATTATTATAAGAAACTTTTATTGCTCACAAATTACAAAACACCAAAAATAATTCTCCTTAAAATGCCTTCCGTCATTATGACAATTTGAATATATTCATGTTCTAATTCTCCTTTCATTTTTTTTCTTCTAACACCACTCAGAAATGTCGTTTCAAAAATTGGAGATCCCAGAAGACCGCAAAAGTAGCTGTCATCCATCAGGCCAAGAATCTTTAAGTGATTCTCAACAAAAAAATAGCAATAGAAAATATGGGACAATGCCACGTCTTCAAAATAATATTCCTAATCAAATCCAAAGGGGACCAGGGATTCCATTTTCAACTCTCAATTCCAACAACATTTTTGCTAGAGGGGAGAGTTCAATTAAGAGAAACTCTATCCTCTACAATTTCAGGTTCAACCCCACTACCCCAACATTGACAATTCATTAAATAACTCATTTTTGTCTGTGCAAAATAATGTTGGCAGTGTGCTTCAACAACATCAACATAGACCATTATTGGAAATGTTTGGTTCACAAAGACTACAAGACCCAATTATCGGAAACATTAATCATAGTCTTGGCTCGGCATTTAACACATGGAATCGTCATACTAAAAGTGAGTACAACTTGGAGCTCAATGTAGCTCATAAAACAACACATTCAGGTAGCAAAATAATGTCTGATATAGATGTTGAAAATACAACGATTAATGACTACAACTTGAATGTGAATGCAGGAAATATAAACACATATTCAGGTAGCACAACGATGTCTGATATTGATGTAAGAAACGCGACTAGTGACGAACTTGGAAAAATAAATGCTAATTTTCAGCAACATATTGCTGAACCAAATATGTCTTATCCAAGCAATATAATCGCAACAACATATAAGAGTGATATAGAAGGATGTGATTCAAATGAGAAGGAAGATTGTGATGCATATTCTAATTTCCATAATATGGGTTATTTCTTCAGAAATCTTGGACCTCCAGGTGCTAACCTACCCAATTCATATGACAGTGAGTTTGATCAAGTTTATTCTGATGATTAGGTTAGTGCTTCAATCTAGTTTGATAGTATATATATTTTTTGTTTGATTGTTGGTACTAGCTAAAATCAATATAAATTTAAAGCATTTTTTTAGATTTGATATGCATATAGAATGTGATATTAAATTCCATTTTGTTGGTGTTTCATTGGGATTACAATCTCTTATATCCTTTTTTTGAGTTAAATGACTCCTTGGCAAATTGAATATGTTTTGATGAAATTTTTTCAGTATTATAAAGTTAAGAATTGTGAAACAAATCAACTTTGGCCTAAAAATGAAAGAAATCATTTTCTACTTTGTTTTGAAAACATTTTCCCTAAAATTATACTTTGATCATTTAACACTGAATTATTTTTTAAGAAATAGTTTTTGTCAAACATGTAATATCTTACAGTTTACCTTAAATCTACCTATGCAGGTGGTAGCGACTCTGAGTATTATGTTTCTAAGAACAACAAATTGTTTTGATGATTTGTCAATATGATGATCCAATGTTATCGAGACTATAAGTGACAACTCTTATAAGGGCTCTTTGCTATTACAAATTGTTTTCTTGAGTGAAAATTGCATTTTTTTTGTGGAGACTATTTTGTTTCAAATGACTTGGGTTGTTGCAACTAATGGTATTTTATTTTTGTCTTTCCATTTGAAACTAATAATCATTACTAGATTACATGCTTTCTTTATTTTCTTTATTTGGGATTATAATTTTGCTTAGTATCAAATTCACTTATCATGGCATTCCATAACCTTTTGGTTGATTAATTAAATGTTATATGTGAGATCAATTATTTATGTGATTAATCTCATCTCAATTTAGCGTAATATTTTGTGTACATTAACATCAATGAAATACGTTTTTTTATTGCACTTAATTGGATTTGAGGTAATCTCTATGGAGATTTTCTTCAAATTTGACTGATCAATCATTTACATCACAATGATCACATCACAAATTAAGTAACACATTGAACATTTTTCGGTACTATTAATTGCTCACAACTTAAATTTTATTATTTCAATATGAAGATCAACTTTGGCCTTGCAAATCTCTACATTCAATATTTTATTTCACCCACACTCTAGCAATCTTGTTTATTGCTCTCACATTTCTCACCTGATGACTCAATTTTGTTTGCTTAATTGAGCATTCACTCTTCACTTGAGCATTTCTTATTTGAGCACAACAACTCAAATGAACCGCCTATATTTATAGGTGATTGGGGAAATTGTTGGGATATATATTATTAATCATATGTTAAGATATAATATTTACTCAGTTTTAATAGATCATATATTCGTTTATGGTGTCTATTTACTTATATAGTAGATGATTTAGTGTGTAGAGTTTTAGCTTATACACAGAGGATTAAATCATTGGTTCTTATAAGTATAAAGTTTTTTGTTCACAATCTAGGATGAAAATTGGACATGTCATCAGTACGGTTGTAGCACAAGATTATATGTAATTTATCTTGATTATGGGAACGGTATAGTTCCAACTTCTAGTGCTAGTGCATTTTGTATGTATTAAACGGGACAAAGTAGAGATAGTTGTTTTAGACTGGCTAACAAAAACATTTTCTCTAAACTATTAAATGTACTTATATAATTAATTCTAATATAACTATTATGATTTGTATTTATTAATTATCGTTTTGATTTATTAAAAGGTGATATTCTGAGATGGGTCAATATGCCTGGTAGATTGGATAATAATAATATATATTGGTGAAATAATAAGTTAGTTGATGGAATCCATGTCTCGTTATAGAGATTGATTTATATGCCTTTTGAGAAACTTATAAGTTTTCATCATGTCAAACCATGCAAGTGGATTTATGAATCTGACACATGATGTAACACCTCGAATCTCAACACAAAGAAAATCCTAGTTTTCAGAAAATCTGGTGTCAGTACCAACGGAACCACCCATGGACCGTATGTGGGGCCACGAACCGTAGGTGGGGTTCCGTCGTTAAGGCCCAAGTCTTTATAGTCTCTGATCCCACCACTGTCGACAAGTACGGTCCGTGGTTGGACCTATGGACCATAGGTTAGGGTCAGTAGCCAGTTAGAGGAAAATTGTTGATGGATCAACTTTAAACGGTCATAACACTTAGCACAAAAGGTATTAGGTAGCCCATGACCTATCAAATGAAAGATAATTGAATTCTCTTTCCAACGCGACATAGTTTTCTAAAATCTCATCTCCGAGTAAAAAGTTATGCTCATTTTAGTGAATCCCGGTCGGGCAGACTTGACCGACGAACCCAAACGACAGCCGGTAGGTAAAACGATGGACCGTAGGTCCCTCCATGGATGGGCTTCGTCAGAATTAAGTTAGGGTCGTTTTGGTCCTTTCACCTATGCATTGGGAACTTAAACTGCACCAATTGATGCCTAAATTACGTCGTTTTACTCAGTTTAAGCCTAGTAACTTAGCCTAAACCATTATTCACTAAAAAATCATCAAACATAGAACAAAAGAGGAGAAAAGAGGCTACCAAACCCTTCCAAGAACCCAACACGTTTTCTTCAGTTCCAACCCCGAAATTGAAAGATTTCTCCATAGATTTCGTCACCAGGTATGTGGGATTTCACTAGTGGATTCCTTTCACCCAGTAGGTCCCTAGAATTCAATCAGATTTTTTATTCCTATATCTTGCTTAGACCTAGGTTTCTAAAACCTTAGATATTAGTTGTGAATGAGCTGTTAGAGTATTCCTAATCAGATTATCATGTTTTTGAGAATCGTTGCTTAGTTCTTTGCATGAAACTCAAAACCCTAGTTGTGTAGATTCTCTTAGTTAATGAATTACACATGTTAGGTCAGTTAAACAGATATACATGCTCCAGTTTCGAATGTCACATTATCAATATATTTCTAGCATGAACCCTATTTTGAGTTATAAATCTTGAGAAACTTTTTTAAAGCCAACACTTGAGTTTTAAACTGAGTTTTTGAGAAAGAGCTTCTAAAACATGATTAGTATGACAATCGAGTAGGACATCAATGTTTAAGCAGCATGGTATCTGGATATACCATCAATGTTTATGCAGTATGACTTCCCAAGTTATCAATGATCATATTAAAATATGATTTTGAATTGTTTTTGAGAAAGAGTTTCCAAGTATGAGTATTTGCATGTCAGTATTTTGAGTTATTCAGTATTTCAGTCATAATGTATCATATATATATATATATATGCACCAAGTGGACTAGGGTTTCAGCGTACCCTCATAGTCCCAGAACTATGTGCTCCCATAGGTTAAGTCCCCTTTGTTGGGCATCAGTTTTAGTGATCACGTCAATCCTGCCTCTATACCCCTGACAAAGTATATTGGATCCTCTTGATGGGGAGTATACATCGGACTCCATGTTTAGCTCACGTGGTTTTATGTCG